>NC_025999.2:89718865-90018865 GCF_000442705.2 Elaeis guineensis
GATCTCTGTCGTCTCTGCGCGAGCGCCTGCCACAGCGCTCCCACGGAGAGGAGGAGGGGCGGCTGCGGCGTAATGTCCGTCAGTCCCAGCAGCTCTCTCCCTCCCAACTGGAGCGAGCGAGGAAGGAGAAGCGACCGCGAACGCCGTCCGCCTCCCTCTCGGAATCTTCCGGAGACTCCACTCCTGGGGTCTCCCAGCACCGGCGGACGGACGACTACAAACGCAGGTTCGAGAAAATCGACCGTCGGCTTGCACAGTTACAGGTGGACGGACAGAAGTCTTCAAACGACGCTGACTTTCAGACCGTCCAACCTCTTTCCCGACTCATTCTCGACGAACCGATCTCCAGTCTGTTCAAGATGCCACACGTGGAGCCCTACGATGGCTCCACCGACCCAATCGATCACTTAGAGAGCTATAAAGCTCTCATGACGATTCGGGGGGCAACCGACGCTCTCTTTTGCATCGGCTTCCCCGCCACACTCCGCAAGGCTGCCAGAGCCTGGTACTCCGATCTTCGATCGGAAAGTATCCACTCCTTCGGACAGCTCGAGCACTCTTTCGTGGCTCACTTCAGCACCAGTCGGAAGCCGCCGCGAACGTCGGACAGTCTTTTCTCCCTCAAATAGGGAGAAAATGAGACGCTCCAACACTTCGTGGCGCGATTCAATACGGCCACGCTTGAGGTCCGAGACCTCAACGAGGACATGGCTATCTCAGCCATGAAACGGGGGCTGAGGACGTCCCGATTCACCTACTTCCTGGACAAGACCCTCCCCCGCACATATGCCGAATTAGTGGAGCGCGCGTACAAGTATATGCGCGCGGATGAAGGAGCCTCCGACTGGCGCTCAACCGAGTTCAAGGGTCCGAAGGAAAAACGAAGGAAGGGTCGGGTCCCCGCCGAATCTAGCAGGCCCCCGACTGATGGTCCGGTCTTTCCCCCGCGACGAAACCGAAAGTCGCCCCGACGGCAGACTCCAAGGCCGACACGCCCCAGGTATGACTCCTACACTCCTCTATCCGCTCCCCGTGCATGGATTTTGATGGAGATTGAGGGGGAAGAATACCTGCAACGGCCTCTGCCTCTGAAGGCAAAAGGCCTCGACCGACGGAAGTACTGCCGATTCCACCGGGGCCACGGCCACAATACCGAGCAATGCATCCAGCTTAAGGATGAGATCGAAGCTCTCATCCGCCGAGGGTATCTCGGTAAATTCTGGAGGAACCCGTCGACTCGACCTGTGGCCGACCGACGACCCCAGTCGACTGAGGAAGCGACCACCAATCGGCCGACGGCCGGGGTCATCAATATGATTTCCAAATGACTTGGCCAGGGGACGTCTGCTGAAGGGGAGCCCATGAAGAAGCTACGCCCAAACGACGTGATTACTTTTACAGAGGAAGACGTTCGGGGCATCCAAACTTCCCACGACGATGCTGTTGTTGTTTCGGCAATAATAGCAAACTATGATGTAAAAAGAATTTTTGTAGATAATGGAAGTTCGACAAATATTTTGTTTTACTCGACCTTCTCCCGGATGCGACTGTCTACCGACCGACTCAAGAGGGTCCCAACGCCCTTGATAGGCTTTGCCGGGGACGCCTTCTCAACGGAAGGTGAAGTTACCCTGTCCGTGGCGGTCGGCACCGAACCACGACAAAGCACGGTTCATTTGACTTTTGCAGTCGTCCAAGTGCCTTCGGCCTATAACGCCATACTTGGAAGACTCGAACTTAACGCCCTCAAGGCGATCGTCTCGACGTACCATCTCCTAGTTCGATTTCCGACTAGGAACGGAGTCAGAGAGATGCGCGGAGACCAACAACTTGCTCGCCGATGCTACCAGATCTCCGCTCAGAATGACGAGTTGAGGGGCTCCCTGACGATCGACAAACTAGACCAACGGGAGGAGGAAGAACGGGGCTCGCCGGCCGAACAACTCGTGTCAATCCCGATTGCAGGAGACCCCGACCGAAAGGTATGGGTCGGGTCTCAATTATCCGACCCAGAACGGCGACGATTGACGGAGCTGCTAATGGCCAACGCCGACATATTTGCTTGGTCGGCAGCAGATATGTCGGGCATCCCCCAGAGACAATAACCCACCGAGTCAACATCGACCCGACGATGAGACCGGTGAGGCAGAAGAAAAGGTCCTTTGCTCCCGAAAGACAGAGGGCCATCGACGAAGAAGTGGACAAGCTGCTCGAGGTGGGCTTCATCAGAGAAGCCACATATCCCGATTGGCTCGCCAATGTCGTCATGGTCAGGAAAGCCAACGGGAAGTGGAGGATTTGCATCGACTATACCGACCTGAATCTGGCATGTCCAAAAGATAGCTTTTCACTTTCAAAGATCGACCAACTGATGGATGCGACGTCCGAATTTCGACTGCTCAGCTTCATGGACGCCTTCGTCGGGTACAACCAGATCCGGATGGCGCCCGAAGACGAGGAGCACACTGCCTTCGTGACCCCCAAGGGCCTCTACTGTTATCGAGTGATGCCCTTCGGGTTGAAGAACGCCGGCGCCACCTACCAACGACTTGTCAATAAGGTCTTTAAAGACCAGATCGGGCGCAATATGGAGGTATACGTGGACGACATGCTGGTGAAAAGTATCCAGATTCTGGATCATGTTCGGGATCTCGAGGAGACCCTCCGCACACTACGACAACATCGAATGAAGCTGAATTTGACTAAGTGCGCTTTTGGGGTGACCTCAGGGAAGTTTCTCGGATTCCTCATTTCTCAGCGAGGGATCGAGGCCAACCTTGAGAAAATAAAGGCGATCATCGACATGCGTCATCCGAACACCAAGAAGGAGGTCCAGCAACTGAACAAAAAAATCATCGCTCTCAGCCGGTTCATTTCTCGATCAGCTGAAAGGTGCCTCCCATTTTTCAAAACTTTGCGGCAGGCGAAGGGTTTTTCTTGGTCGGATGAGTGCCAACGGGCCTTCGAAGATCTGAAGAAATACTTGGCTTCTCCGCCGCTGCTTGTGAAGTCGGAGGTCGGGGAGACCTTGTATCTCTATTTGGCCACCTCCTCCGAGACGGTCAGTTCGGTACTCGTCCGAGAAAATGAGAGCCGAACCCATCAGCCTATCTACTACACCAGCAAAGTGCTCCGCGGCGCTAAAACTCGATATTCGGAGACGGAAAAGATGATTTTCGCCTTGACCGTCTCCGCACAACGACTCCGCCCATACTTCCAGGCTCATGCCATAGTGGTTCTCACCAACCAGCCCCTGAGGGCGATATTGCGCCGACCGAATACGTCGGGACGACTGGCGAAGTGGGCAATGAAGCTCAGCAAGTTTGACATACAGTACCGACCACGACTTTCCTTGAAGGCCCAGGTCCTGGCCGACTTCATCGCCGAATGCCCGACAGCCGACCAAGGGTCGGAAGGTGTGGACCCGGGACGAGACGCGGTCTCCGAGCCAGACCCGTTCTCCACCTGGGTACTGCACATCGACGGAGCTTCAAATGATCAGGGGAGTGGGGCCGGGTTCCTGCTCACCAACTCGGATGGGGTAGTCACTGAGTACGCCCTCCGATTCGACTTCAAAGCCTCCAATAACCAAGCCGAGTACGAAGTGCTCCTCGCCGGCTTGAGGATGGCAAAGGAACTTGGGATCGACAGCCTCCGGGCATTCTCCGATTCTCAACTGATCGTGGGGCAGGTCAAAGGTGAATTCGAGGTGCGAGATTCGGCCATGGCCAAATATCTCCAGAAAGTGAAGGATCTCGTAACGCGCCTCAGGTATTTTGAAATTTTCCACATCCCTAGGTCGGAGAACGCCCGGGCCGACGCGCTCTCCAGACTGGCGACTTCGGCTTTCGACTCTTTGGGTCGGACGTTCGTGGAGAACCTCGAGCAACCGAGTATCGATCAGGTCGAAGAGATACTACAACTAACAGCTGAACCAAGCTGGATGGATCCGATTGTTCGGTTCCTGACTGACGAAATCAGTCCTGAAGATCCCACGGAGGCCAGACGGCTCCGATGGTCGGCCTCCCAATATGTGATCATGGATGGCCGACTCTACAAAAGGTTGTTCTCCCTTCCCTTGCTTAGGTGCTTGAGACCGACCGACGCAGACTATGCCCTCCGAGAAGTGCACGAAGGAATCTGCGGGAGTCACTTGGGGGGCAAATCTCTAGCCTACAAAGTGCTGCGACAGGGCTACTACTGGCCCACCATGAGGAAGGACGCGGCTGAGTTGGTCCGGAGGTGCGAACCTTGTCAGAAGTACGCCAACGTGCAGCACCAACCGGCCAGCCAAATCGCTCCTATTGTCGCTCCATGGCCCTTCGCTCAGTGGGGGGTCGACATTCTCGGCCCTTTTCTCCAGCATCGGGTCAAAGAAAGTTCATAGTCGTCGCCATCGACTACTTCACCAAGTGGGTGGAGGCCGAGCCCCTGGCACAGATTACCGAACGAAAGATGGAAGACTTTGTCCAAAAATCCATCATCTTCGGGTTCGGATTGCCGCATACCATTATCACCGACAATGGGCGGCAATTCGACAACCAAGATTTCAGATATTTCTGTGCAAGGTTTCACATCATGCATCGACTGACTTCAGTCGGGCACCCACAGTCCAACGGTGAAGTCGAGGTGACCAACCGGACTATACTACACGGGCTCAAAATCCGACTAAATGAAGCCAAAGGCCTCTGGGTCGACGAGCTGGGCTCCGTTCTGTGGGCTTACCGAACGACCCCCTGTGTTCCGACCGGAGAGTCGCCTTTCGGTTTGGCCTATGGGACGGAGGCGATGATCCCACTCGAGATTGGGTTGCCATCTACAGGGTTGAGCGGTATCGAGAGCCGGACAACTCTGATTGTCGGAGGGCCGACCTAGACCTCCTCCCCAAATTGCGAAACGAGGTCCAACTTCGTATGGCTTCATACCGATAGAAGGTAGCCCGGTATTACAACGCCAAAGTCAGATCGAAGCTCTTCAGGCCTGGTGACTTAGTCCTGAGAAAGGCAGAGAAAGGCAGAGGTCTCGAAGCCCCTGGACCAAGGGAAGCTGGCTCCGAACTGGGAAGGGCCCTACACGGTAGCAGACACCTATGGTCCGAGGGCCTATCGACTGGAAACTCTAGAAGGGAAACCCATCCCCCGGACATGGAATGCCGACAACCTGAAGTTGTATCACCAATGAACTTTGTACTTGTTCATTCAGAATACAAATCCAGTTTGAAATTACGGAGTTTTAACTCTTCGACTGACGATCGGTGCTCACCAAGAAGGTCGGGTCCCGACGTCCCGACTCGGACTTGGTATCCGCGTGGAACCACGGCCCGACCGCCGACGACGTATCGGGCGCTCACAAGGGCCATCCACGACGACGGGAGTTGACACTCCTTCTACGGTCGAACTTTCAGGCCAGACTATTGGCTAACTTACCGATTGAGCCTCGACCAAGGAAAGGCGAAATGCCTATGCGACCGCCGTCGCAACTTACCGACCGAGCTACGGTCGGTCGAAGGATATTCGGCTTACCATCGTCTATCACACGATGCGACCACAGTCGCATTCATAGCTCACCGACCGAGCTACGGACGGCCGAAAGATATTCGGCTTATCACCGTATATCATTTGGCGCAGTATAAATTCCTGGCACAAGGGTATCGGGATCCGACTTATCGGTGTTCCCCGACTAAAGCGTCGGACGACATTCGACTGAACGCGTCGGAAGAGACCTGACTACCAAACCTTTATCCGGCGGTCGGTCGGCTTCCGACTCAACGAACCCGCCCGACACGCGGCCGGGGAAGGACGCCCGACTTACGACCTCGACCATTGAAGGCCGAGCCAAAGTCGGGACATGTCCTACCTTCGTGGTGGCACGAGTTGCCGAACGACCTAACCGACCTATATAGGTTGATGACTTACGTGTTCGGATGCATTCTACAACACAAGGAAAAAAGTTTCAGTCTATGTCTTTGACTTCATTAAAGATCAAAGAAGCTTACAAATCGGACTGAAGCCCGGTTACAAGTGTTCTGGGAAAAACAAAAAGGATAAAGAGAATGAGGGCCACGATCATCCTTCCGAGTCAATCTCCTCGACGATGGAAGTCGGGGATGACCGGCGTGTCCGCCGCGATCGGCACTGGGTCGACGGTCGAACAGGACATCGGTCGGTGATGGACAGGCGTCGGCGTCGGATCACGAGTCGCGGCCGTCTGTTCCTGGATGACCTCTCCCGCCACGACAACGCCTCCCGACGACGGGTCGGCCATTTCTTCCGTGGCTTGGTTCTCGACTCCCGACGGGACGATGCTGCTGAGTCCAGCTCCGGGTATAGGGCTTGAACCGCGTCCTGACCATCCTCGTACCCCACCCGGTACGACGCGAAGCTGGACTCCAACATCTCTCTCGGTACTGGTCGGTGGCGCGAAAGTCGTCCACCGCCCGACTCGCCGAGCCTTCGCCGACCTTGCTTCCGCTTCCGCCCGGCGAGAGAGTCCTTTGCGACTCTGCCTTTGCCTTCGATATGTCGGCGTCGGCCTGGGCGATTGATAGATCCTCCTCAGCCTTGGCGAGCTTCTCCAGGCTGACCCGGAGCTGCTCGCGTTGCCCTCGAGTTCGGCGGCGACGCCGTCACGCTCGCCCGCAGACGGTGCACGGTCCGACCCTTGCGTTTGGCTTCTTTCCGGGCCGACTTGAGTTCGGACCCGAGACGAGAGATCTCGTCCACCAATTCGCCTCCCGGTCGGTCGACTGCTTCAGGTGGTCGACCAGATTGCCCGATCGGCTTCGGCCGCCGCCGCCCTGTCTTTCCAAGCCGCCCAGACGTTTTCCGAACCTCCGGTACCCGGCTTCAAGTTCGGACATGGTGTAGATCAGCTGCCGACGTGGCGTTACGTCAGGAAAGTAAATAATGAAAATGTAAGAAAAGGAGGCGAAGTGGAACTTACCCGACCATGGTCGGGTAAAACGAAGATAGCATATCGGTCACTTGCCGAGACCTCAGCCCTCCACGTCGGTTGGGAGGAGGATCCCCTAGCACAGCCTCCTGGCCAGGTTGTGGTCGGCCAGCGCCGACGCCCTTCGGGAACTGAGCACTGGGCGGACAGTGCGACTCCCCGACCTTGTGTCGTCCGCGGGGTCCATCGGGGCTTTCCCCGATCGGCCACCCCACCAGCGGATCCGGTAAGGAGGGGATGCTCGAGTTTGACGCGGCACCCCCCATTACGGCTGCAGATGCCGTCGGATGGTGTTCGGGTTCCCGAACGTCATCCGGCGCCACACCCGCCGGCGAACCGCCGATGTCCCTTCAGCCGCTTCCTCCGCTGGCCTTCCTCCGGTTGCCCGTCGGAGCCGCGAGTGCTATCACCGGCTCGACTGGTCGGTCGCCGATGCCTCGACGGTCGGCGCCGCTGTGGAAGGCTTCTTCGGCAGACGCGAAGGTCCGGCCCCCGATGCCGGCCTCTTCTCGCCACGTACTGACGGATTTCGCGTCGGTCGCCGCATCCTCGGAGGTGTCCCTGCGATACCGACAGCAATATTAATATAAGAACAAGAACGAAGGCCAGAATGAAAAGAAACCGAGGGATCGGGCGATACCTAGACGGGGGACCAAGCTCAGGCCAGCGTCATAGAGCTTGTTCGGTAACAAGCTCCCTCTGCTTCGAGACCGACATGTCCTTGAGTTGGTGGAAGTCCTCCCGGTCGTCCGCCTCCACCCGGCTGTTCTCGTTGCCTCGGTTCGGGGCACGCCCCAGCGAGAAGGGAAGCCCCAGGGAGAAGAAGATGAACAAGAAAAACTGGTTCTTCCACCCGTGGATGGACGATGGAAGACCAGTGATGAAGGAAAGACCCTTCGGGGGTTGAAGAGCCACCACCCTCGGGCCTTAGGGTGGGGTCGGAGGACAAAAAATGCCGGAAGAGAGAATCGAGGGTTGGTCGGCAGAAGCTGACACAACAAGCGAAGCTGATTATTAGTCGGACGGAGTTCGGCGCCAGTTGCACCGGACAAAGTCCGTAATAATCAGCAGATTCCGGACGAACTCCGGAATCGGAAGCCGAAGACCTGCGCGGAGATCTTCGACGTACAGCGCCAATGGCCCGACGGAGGGTTGTTAACCCGACCGCCGACCCCTGGGGCAGAAAGTTGAAACTGCTCCGGGATGCGATACTGATCCCGAAGCCGATCAACGTTCGGCCCCGAAAGCGAGGAAACCTCAACTTCCGGAGTCGACTGAGGGTCATCGGTCGGATTTCCCGATCGAGCCCCCCGAGATGGATTTCCGGCCATCGCACTAGAACCGAGGGAAAGGCGAGGCCGAAGAAGAAGAAGAAGAGGAAGAAGAAGAAGAAGAAGAAGAAGAAGAAGAAAGAAGGGAAGGATCACGAACCCCAGGAGACCGGAGGGGGAGGCAACTGCCGGCGACGACGGAGGAACCACTCGGACAGAGTCTCTGCAGCAAATTGTTCAGGGTGGGGTTTCGAGCGCAGGTGGCCCTATATATATAGGGCCGTTCAATGGCCAAGATGACCCCGCACCGACCGAGGTCCCCCGGATGGGCGACACATGGCGGCATTTGGGCCCTCCCTCCGGCCCGACGGATCGGCGCGCCCATCCCGAGAAGGCCGCACCGCCTTCATTTAATGCGAAAGGCGCCGGCCCAACCACCTCCGACACGTGGCGAAAGGGCCGCAGTTCCGAATTAAATCGCCCGCGGCGATTCGCGTTCTCGATGGGACGCCTGACAGCGCCCCGCGCTCCCAGAATCGGTGCTGGGCGGCGATTTGTGTTCCCCAAAGGGCGTCGGACACCCGATCGCCTGACGCCAATCATCCAGCACCCAATCGCCTGACACCAAATTGTCCGGCACCCGATCGCCTGACACCAAATCGTCCGGCACTCGACCGCCTGACGTAACATCTGACGCCGACAGGACGGGACGTCTGACATCGACGTAACGTCTGATGTCAGCGAATCGCTCGGCATTCATGAGACACCTGACATCGTATCGACTCGCGGTACGGTCGGATCGTGGCATACGACGAATCCACTCCTTTTCGCCCGACGTTGCTGCCCAAACTGAGGCATCGGCCAGCGCACCGTCCGACTCAGGAGTGGAGGGGGGCAACTGTTGGGAATACCGACCGACCCCGCTCGTGCCGACTTATAATCGGACCGACCGACCGACCGACGGAGCGACCGACCGCCCGACCGACGGAGCAACCGACAGACCGAGCGACCGACCGCCCGACCGACTGACCGACCGACCGTCTGGCCGGCCGACCGATCGATCGGCGGACGCCCTCACCGGCCGATTAACGGCCCTGTACCGACTGTGGATACGCCGGTCGGGCAGACCTTTTCCACTCTCCGGGCCGAGTGAACCAGGAAGTCCGATGGCCGACTCTCGCAACATGCCCGGCTGACCATCAAAGGGACCCGAATCTCCACCCGACGCCACAAGGATGGCAACCGACCTGGGGTCGGTCGGCTCCTCCGATCGCCATACAGCCGCTAGAGCCTGTCAGCTCTGACAGCGACATGCGGCACTGCCACCTAAAGGCATTATCCCGCCTAGGGCATTGTCAACCCTAGTGATTTGACAGCCCCACGGCGGTGTGACACTTTCACGACGACTCTGACAGTCTACAGTGAGTTGATAATTCCTCAATTGTCCGCGCCATTAATGACGGCGCCATACCACGCTCCACTATATATATATCGGGGAAGGCAACAGTGCAGGAGGGCTGAAAAACAACAGGCTTGCTCTCTCTCTCTCTCTCTCTCGCTCGATTGAGCTCTCTGTCTTCATTTCATCGTTGCCCAGTCGCCTCTCTGACTTGACCGTCGGAGGGTCCCCGCCGGAGTCACCACCGGTCTGTGTGGACTTTCTTTTTTGCATGCGCTCGTTCCCGGCGACCAGGCGACGAGGGGATTGGCCGCAACACATACATACATACATACACATACATTACATACATATCCTTTTACTTTCTATTATTCAGATGAGGTATCAGACATCATATACATACATACATACATGTCCTGTTGCTTTCTATTATTCAGATGAGGTATCAGACATCAGATATGAGTCTGCGACAACTTTCTCAAAACGTAAACCAACTTCCCTTAATTTCAACTTAAAACCAGACAGCTATTTACGCTGAAACTCTAATCAGTTATTTTTGGACATAGATAAGAACTTCTTTCAGATAAAGTTTCATTTGTAGATTTGCTATGTGATGATTTATTATCTCCAATTATCCCAAATCTTGAAAGAAAATCTGAACCCACAAATCTCGAAAATTGGTATACCCCTCTTGGGTTGACATCAAAGTTCGAAGCATCACATGTTGGCAGTGCTATGTCTGTTCCATGCCTGGAACGAACCGTTACAGCAACATACAAAGTAGTTGCACGCAACCTATCATGCCAGTGTCATGTGCTTGTAAGGCACTGACATGGTACATAATGTTATGTGTCATTGTATGCTGACCAGTACTTAAATCCTTGTTTTAATTTGGATTGTCATATATAAAAAAATATCAATCAGTCTGGCATGTCTAGCAGGGCCTTGCCGTTACTAGGATGAAGGTTATTTGAAACTGAGATTCCTCCAGGAAGTTCTTTACATGTATTTCATTTAAGAGTCAATGATCTCTTTGTATGGATTTTGCTGTTGCAGCCACTTGTTGGAATATTTGGATTGAGCACGATGCATTTATGTTCGTTAAGGAGAAAAGGACCAATTCTCAATTGCTCCAGGTTATTGATTCCCATCATCGTGCTTGGCCAAATGCATTTGCCCTCCACAGTTAAAAGAAAGAGGTGTGCTACCAGGCCTTTGAGAAGAGCTTCAACTCCTTCAGGGGGGAACATTCCAGGCCCATCCAGGATTTCTGTTAAAATGTAGCTTCATTTGTGTGGTTGTATTGTTGTTATAATTTGTGGCTTTTCTCCATTTGCCTTGTTACTGGTTGAGAATGTTTTGTTTTTTCTGGGTGACCGTTGCATACTTGACGGTTCTCTTTGTTTTGCTTGCTGAGCTGAGCCCTCTGTTGGCTGCTTCATCTGTTGCCCATTTCATATTCTTAATGAAATCAGTGCTGACTAGACCACCATTTTGCTTCAAGAAAGAAGCCTGATTTTCAGGTATATTTTAACGTTTGATCAAATCATATCTTTTATAGTTATCATTTTTTCTCCTATTAATCATATAAAAATCACATTATGTATCTCAGTTCCACCATCTTTGTCACTGGAATCTTATTTTCCCTTGTCTTCTTCAGACTCGTGTCGACATCCATAGCTACTAGCTTATTTCACAGAAACAAGCTTTCGTCTGCTGTAACCTGCTTCTGTTAAACACTGTTATCACATTTGATAGATTATAATCCCCTGCAAAGCATGTATTCTAGCATCATATAACTCTCTCTAAACCAAAACGGCAGTCATCTACTATTCTCAAATATTTTCCCCACATGACCATTTCGGTCTTCTTCTGGAAAAATGTTTTCCCCTTCTTCAAGGCTCAATTTCTTGATGCATTCACCTCATCATAAAATTAGTGCCCGCTTATTCTTTCCTACAATTTCTCTATTGTGGATGAACAATGGTAATGTTTTTTCCCAGCTCTGGCATCTCTTTTATTTCCAACTACTTCATTGCTGATCTGGTAAACTTGTTACTTCATAGGTGTATCTACCTATATGGTTTCCTCCTATCTAGTTTAATGCCTCTCTACCTAAACAAGCTTGTGGCTGTACCTGGCCTCAATAGACTTACCTATCTGCACCCTGCCTCTTGTCGGCAGCTAGATATCTTTTCTATCCACAAGCCAGTGCTCTCGCCTTCTCCGGATCTAAAGTTTCTTGTTGGAACCGTCATTATGAATCTTCTGGAAGCTGTATGGTAGAATCTTAGAAATCCATCTTTACATACATTTGTTGAGAGCCTAGAGTTGTCCAGACTATCCAAATCATAGGCCTATATATTTTTGTTGTTTCTGAAAACTTTTCACCATTTGCAGAGCATATCATAGACTGGGAAGACAAGAAAGATCCTTTGTTTATATTGTCGATATTATGATACAAGTAGCCAATCATCATAAGATAATCAAGAGAATAGACAGTTTTTGCTTTCATTTGATCAAATTACAAGGTATTCAATAAAATTTATTCTGAGATTTTGCTCCATACATGGAAAAACTATCATATATTAACCTCAAACTTTTCCCTTTTGCATTAGGATCCGAGAATGATACTCGTGAGTATGCTAAGCAAAGTTCCAGTATTATATAAATGGATCGTAGAAATCAAACCTATCCGTACTACTTCCTCCTTTTCAGAAACAACAAGCTGCTCAGACAACATTGTCAGCTTTTGGCTGAACCCCCTTATAGGCAGGTTGCATTGGATTCTACGATGCTTGGACTGTTCAGTTGAAGACGAGCACTGCAACATGGTCAAAGTACTTACCAAGCCAGTTCCCAATCTGATGTGGCATGAGGTGATTGGTGCAATTCACAGTGAGCTGGCCATTCATGGGTTGCGTGCCATGTGGGATTGAGAACTGGTTCGCTTGTTTGCAGCACGGCTTTTTCCTTACAAAATAGGATAGCTATCTTACTCATCAATTATGTAGTACTTGGTCATGTCAACTCTTTTGTTCTTTATCTAACTTGGGGACATGACTTTCCTATTTCGGTGTTACAAAAGGAATCCCAAGATTTATACGACATTGCTGAGGCCAAAGAATTCTTGAAGCAAGGACAAACAGATGTGCCCTTTGATTGAAGCTGATTGCAAGTCCTTCCTGTGGCTGTTTCAACAGCAAGAAAAGTGGTCGCTATCCTCTGATTCAGTGCACCAGGGGTGGTACGATGGCCTTGGTCTCTGTAGTGGAGTTCCAACCATAAGATGCTGAGCCAGTTTGGTGGAATTCTCTTGGTTATTTAGTCAGCAGAACAGTTACTTTCACACAGGCAATCTTTATGTCTGACCAAACGTTCACCTAGTTGTCGAGTTCAAGACATGGAATTACATATTGACCGATGCTCATTCAATTTGTTGATGGTTCTTGGTTGCATGAACTTATTTAAAACTACAAAAGCTATTTTAATTATTTGATTGGATGGGAGCTGGTTCCCGTCCTCAGTTTCATTGATCATATCTTTACTTGATTCATTTTTCTAAGGTTACTGTATGTTATGTCTCATTTGCAATAGCTATTTGAAATAGCTAGTGGATCTCTCCGCATTCCAAAGGATTTGGATTTGATTGAAAAAAAGGTTTACAGCCGGTGAAAGCAGGATCGTCACCGGAGGAACAAAATCCAGTTGATGCAAAGAGTTTGGATGGACAGGTTAAATTGGAAAGTAATCCTTCTGTTCTTATGCAGGGTCAAGTTTACATTTTTCAGCAAGCAAATAGCTATCAAGGACTCGTTTGGTTCGGGGGTATTAGAGAGAGGAAAATATAATTCCGGGGAAGTAGACAAATCTCTTCTGTTTGATTGGAATTTTTTAAGGAGAGAGATTGGAAAAAGAATTTTTTATGGAAGAAAAAATTTCATGAGAGAGATGGGATTTTGGAATTCCCATGGGATGAGAATCGGAGGCTTTTCTCCTGAAAATATTATTTTAATACTATCTTTTAATGTTATATTAATATTTATATAAAGTTCGAAAGCAAAAAGATATGATTTTATATCTATTAAAAAATTAATAGATATTTTATATATTTTCTTTTCAAAAAATATATATTCAATCAAACGTAAGCTATTTTGAAACAAATCATTTTCCTATTATCAATCAAATATACCAAAATCATTTTTTCAGATATCATATTCTCAAGAATCAAATTCACAAAAGTGAAAAAAAAGATACTTTCTACAAATCAAATGAGTCACGATAGATACGGCAAAGACCATAGCATTCACTTGATCCATAATTACAGCACTAGCTGAGTTGAATGCCTAAACTATGAATAGTAGGGTCCAACTGACAGTTATGAAACAAAGAGGATTGCTGTTATATCATCTAATCCAAATCAGCATGTCATATGTGTCCAATGAGGCTATTTCTCATGGTGTATCCATCAGCATATGCCTAGTTCTGGATCTTCATAAATTTTCCATGTTATCGAATCAACTATTCTCCTTGTCGTACAAGTTTTACGCAAGATTTGCATCATTGGCACATGTATAATTTTAATTTCATGTGTAAATTGGAAAGAATGCATCAAGCTGAAGTAACCCTATGTTGTGAATTCAACGCGCTAAACAAGCTGATGTGTCAAAAGAAAAAGCAACAAAGCCCAAGCAACAATCATCATATTTGTTCCCTCCTTTATAGAAGGCACGACCAAATACTGTTAATAAAGTGTTTGAGCCCAAAAATGGTTATATAAATCAATTCTTTAAACAAAATTAGGTCAGACCTGCAATCTACTAGGGGAGTCCAGAAAGAATTTTCATCCATTAGATAAATCAAATATTGTTAATTAGGATCTTTTTTTCTGCTCTTCCTGTTTCCTGTCCATTTTGAGCGATCATTTCCAGACTCAGCTGATGAATGGTTGAAACAATGGTAGTTCGAACAAAAACTCGCCCATGGACCATGGTGACTGGAACCAAAAACTTATGTGCCTAGCCACAACTAAAGGTAGCATCATTGGATCCAAGAGCTCAGAAAGCTAAAAAAGATTTTGTGCTTGATGTTACTCGTAACAACCAAGGCTGCTTGTAGCATACATCAGAAGATACGACCCCTGTCAAAGGTGCTTCTTTTTTTTTATTTGACTATGCTTTCATGAACCCATAAAATATATTTTTATCTAAATCCACCTCATTGCAACTACTCGATAAATTATTTAATCACAAATGGTTCCTAAAGTTCAAAAATTAGTTTATGCAAATGCTCTTGCCAACAAACTCGCGTCACCTCATTAACTTGCTAACCCTACTTCTAAGGCCACAGGCCATAATATATGCATCTAATCATGCCTTTAGTAGCTCTTTAAGGATCCCTTAATGTACATGGGCATCCATCAGTGAACACTTGTAGTAGGTGCCCCTTGCCATGCCGTAAGCGTTTGCGGAGGCCTCAGTGTCACCATCCTAGCCCTAAATTAAATCACTGCAAGCTAACTTAATTCATAGGCTAGCTAATGGTGTTTTCAATTCAAATGAAAGAATTAACAATATGCTTGCGACACCCTTAAACATTCTAGACTACAGCTAGGTTTTAGTTCCTCTGTCATCGCTCAATTAAGTATGGCCTATAGAATCACCTCTCATGACTTTAAGTGAAATCCACCCAATCTCCAGACATTCTTTTATTGGAGTAGGTAATGGCACTTGGAATAAAAAGGCATACTTTGAACATCTTGGAGACATTGCTTGGGTTGTTAATATGCGTTCAGCTTATTCTAAAAGGAGGTATCAACTCAATTATTAACGCTAATTGATTACTCTAATCTCTATGGGATCTTCAAAAGCAATTTGTTACCAAAGAAAAAGGGAGGGCTGCCAAGGTTAATTGTGATAATGTTTTAATAAGAAATGGGGTGACATCATCTTGTACCAGTAAAATATTTTCCTTCCGGAGCACAACTTGGTGGACCTCACTTGCGATTCGGGTAATCTTAAATGCTGCCAACCATACTCTCCACAAACATCAAAACAGGGCATAATTAAGGTCCTTAGGTTGTAGTGTTTTATATTGAAAGAAGGGGACCATTGCAACAGAAAAAGCTGTTGACCCATTGGACACCCAAATGAGGATGTCCTTTGTTGGATACTCACGAGCTAAAGAGATAGGTGAGGGTGACTCAATGACACCATGTTGGTCTTAAACTATTATGTTGTAAGCTCTGTGGGATTCTCTATATTTCCATTTGGGAGGAAACATCTTTGAATTGGGTTTAGTGTGAAGATGGCAAAGAATTTCTCTGGCTTTTTCACCACCTTACACACTAGTGGGTCTCTGAGCTTCAATCGAAGGGAGTTCTTACAAAGAGTTTGAGATTGAACATATTGGTCCCCTGGAGACATCAAAGATGCCTACCATATACATGAGCTTAAGCTCTCAAATAGTTCTCTGCATTAATGGGAAAGGCCATGTTTGTTGTATCCTAGAAAAGGCTATCAAATCCTTGTCCGAGCACCGGACCTTCCACCTTTAGATAAAATTTTTAGTTGGATCGGATCCATCACCGAGCTGATAGACTAGTCCAACCATGAAACAATACATATAAATGCGCATATATCGCATTCCTTTTCTTTTTGTTCATTTTTATGCTTGTGTTGCTTTGTAGGTGGATCGGTCCGATAAGGTTTCCTTTAGACATGTTTTATAATGTATGTTCGCAAAAAGTTGGTTCGGAGGGGGAACCACAAAGTTTTTCATTTTATAAGAAAACTTGCAACAATGAAGGAAAGGACAAAGAGAAAAGGACCTTGAAGTTCATAAAATTAATTTCAAAATGTGGCAATTGGTTTCCTACCTCCCTAGGGTATTTGAGTAGGTTCACTATGCCAAGCCTAAAGGAATCTAAAAGCTAGGGTGGTAGATGAGTCCCATGGCTGATATCTAAAGGGGTCGCTTCAACCACTTCCCATGGGGAGAAAAAACCACGGTGGGGGAGACTCAGATCAACCTAAAACTCCCCAACTCAAGTAAGAGAGAGACTACTGATATCAAATGGGCCCTTGAGCTCAGAAATCAAAATTATGGAATCGCTAGCGACAACCAAATCTCTAAATATCATGATAATCATTTTGAAGGTAGCGTTCCCTAGATGACTGATTGATGGTGTGCATTGCCCATATCATCATTTCATATGCTAAACATATCGAATACCATCAATTGCAGCTAAAACCTTCATCAAGATTTTTATGCCAACCTACATCAAAGAGTGTCAAGTGAGTACCACCAAAATGGACTTTAGGGACTTAAAAGCTCATTATATAGTTAGCATGGTTGTTGTGCATCGATCATTCATATTTCTTTTGAGCTTTTGATCTTCTCCATGATAATATTTGCAAAACATCAGCTTCTCTTTTCTTGTCCAGTGATCTATATATGAGGATTCATGCCACTTCTATTTGTTGCAGATTGATGTGGACAATGTGAATACTTATGCAAGACCAATAAATGCTGGTCTCTTTTTAGATAAAACCTTGAATTGTTATCAATGGTTTCGGAGTGAACCTGGACTATAATCCACATGAACCACGAGATATTGCATCATGGGCCGTTTAGGACTGGCGACAAGCCAATTATAATGTTTATGATTAGATTGATTGTGATTGTTTTGGACTTTATTTAGTGAAGATGCTAGGGATTAAATTGGGAGAGTATGCAACAACCTATCCAAATGTATATTTAATCTCATTTAGTTTATATGCTAAGGAGGCCTTGGATATTTATGCAGGATCATAGAACTCAAGCACGACCTTATAACTAGCTTTTTTAGGTGAAACTTGCATTGTTACACTATATTATAGCATTGACAAAGGCTAATATTACACATATTTTTTGTGCAATATTTTGCCCTCTAATTGGCATGTAATTCATAGATACTAGACCCATGTAATACACATAAGATACATTTGATGATCTTTTTAGATGCATCAACAATAAGGGTTTGCTCTTTTATGGATAAAAAATTTATCTAAAAATCTATATTGTCCTAGATAAATATTTTTCAGATAACATCTAACAAGAAAAATAATTTATCCATATTTTTTTATGCATAAAAAAATAGCTTCGAAATCTGTTACCCATATTCTTTTGTATTACTATTTTTTGGGGTAAGTTACTAAAATTTATCTATATTTTTCATAATATCTTTTATATTTTTTAAGTTCGGAGAAAGTAGATGATTGATTTATTGGACATCGAATGATAGAGGCATTGAAAATCTAGATGGGATATTTAAGAAATAAAATTAAATATCTACTTTACTAGCTGATGAAAAAATAATTTAGTCACCTCCTAGGTGGATAAAATTTGCTCTCCATTTCATAAATAAATACTATACATAAAAGTAATTTATCCACCTTGAAAAACATAAGAATATAGATAAGTTGATCAATAAAAAATTAATTAATTTTTTTATGATATTTATCCACAATAGAACATGCCCTAATAAAGATTAAGTAGACAGCTATTTCTAGCAAGGTGTTATAAAAACCTAGGACAAACTTATACAACCCTGTAGGACTCTAATCCTATGTTTGGGGGGGTCATAAAAGGGTATATGGATGGGATTGGAAGGGTGGATAGCCTTCATCTATTATTTATTTTAAAAAATTACAGAAAAGATGGATTGAAAAGGAAAGATTACCCATGCACCCTAACCCATCTATTTGCATCCTTCCAAATTAAGAGAATGAAGAGAAGATGGATGGAGCATTGAAGGATACTTTTGCATTACCAAAATTATCTCTCATTAATTTTTTTTAATAAAACTATAATACTTCTTTATTTTTTCACTGATATTATTTATATATATTTTTATATATACTATTAATCATATATTATTATTTAGTATATAATTTTCATAATTATAATTAAATAATTAGATTATCTTCTATTTCTCTATTTATATTTACTATTTTTAATTAACTATTTGTATAATATTAATTAACTATTTTAAACTAAATTATACATTAATTATTTATTTATATAATTAATCATTAATAATTAATTTATAAAATCATGTATTAAATTAAATATTTATGTAATTTTTTATATAATTATAGATTATAAAGATTATAAGTTTATACATTATTTATTTTTTAGTATAAATAAGTATTATAAATTGATAATAATAATATTTTTATCAAAAGATAATTTAATAAAAATATTATATAAATATCATCTATCCTTCCTCTCATTCTTTCTATACCAAATAGATGAAGAAATTATTACCTCCCATCCTTCTATGTTTTACCAAACATATGAGAGGATTGATAGATTTTTCATCCATCCTTTCCTCCATCTATCCCTTCTCTTCCATCCATTCTTCATACCAAATAAAAGATAAAACTTTCATGGTTTCTTGATATTGCTATTATAGAGATGATTTTACTTCCATCCTCCAATATTAGTGAAGAAATAGTTATATTGAGAGTTATAGTTTATTATAAAGTTATTTTGGTAGGGGATGTAATGTCCAGCCATTTAGTCCGTTTAACTTGATTCAACATATTGTAGCTCAAGTTAGGTTATCTATGTAACATAATAATTAGAATCAATTTTAAATTTTTAATCTATTTAATAAATAAGTCAAATTCGTGTAGAGCGATTTTTCATATATCTTGCATTAGCTTGACCAATATCTAGTCCAATCTGACTTGATTGCCACCCTCAATATTTAGTCTTATTTGCTATAGTTATTTATAAGTAATGAAACTAAGTTTAAATCGTTACATGGTCTTACATGCGATGAGGATTACTTATGTAGACTATGCAGCTAATGCCGGCTTTGGTTTTGAATATCCCTAAAGCCATTTTCATTGTCGTGAATTCATACTTTAGGCACATTTTTTTTTAAAGCAAAACACAATCCAAACTTTCAACATAATTTGTTGTTCTTATGGCTAATTAAATTATTAAATTAGGAAATTCTAATTTATGAATGTCTAAACAAGTTGGCAAAACGCCGATGTGTTCAAGTATAGTAACTGGTGATGATGTTACTTACCTCTCTTCCATTTTTTTAGTGTGATTTAAATCATTATTTCGTTACTGCTATTCTGTGGATCAAATACTATGAGAACTCCTCTCTCTCTCTCTCTCTCTCTCTCTCTCTCTCTCTCTCACACACACACACACACACACACACACGCACGCACACACTAGCTGTTCAGCTATAAAGAGAAAAATGTCACCTGAGCGAATGTAAAAAAGGTGAACCTACCCGGATGCAATCCACCAAGGCATTCCAAAAATTTACTTCGATAAAACCTTGGCCATGGTTGGCTGACGCAGAATGATATGTTTTAATTAATTAATTACCTAACGAAGGGTAAATGGAAGCATGGAATTAGTGTGAAAAAAGATGAGGCGACAAGGTGGGGCCTTGTTTGGAAGTTGGGGGAAGACTTCGGAGGAAGGGAGCTTGGAAGTCGAGATGTGATTTCCATATAGTTAGTAAGATTTGAAGATTTTTCGCTTCAGTTGGTGAAGCAAAGTCTAAGAAAATGGATATTACATACACAAACACTAGGTCTGATGTCAATTGCGGCGACTTCACCCTATTAGCTTTTACTCTTGTTAAGCCGATGTTGATTTACCAAATCCATGCTAGACTTTATGGAAGTAACTTTTTTAACATTAATTCATTAGAAAATGTTTACCTTTTGTATTATATCAAGTTAGGTGTGAGAGACCCTCAAAAGTATCATGGAAATAAAGGGAAAGCATTCCATGCATTGCATGGACAACTAATGCTCTCTTGCATTGCATGCATGTACATCTAATGGGAGATCATAGGGATAGCATTATGAATAGCGTTGGCTGCATTTGGTAACTTATCATGTTTCTTATGTATAGGTTACATAGAGCTAGCCTAAAATGATGAAAAACTTACAGAATCATCTAATCCTACTTGACTTCAGATCACTAACCTAAAACAACTCCGACTTGCAAAACTTGTGTGGGTCTGTTATAACTTATATAACTTGAGGACCTCTCCTTATAGGATGTACTTCGGAATGCAATTGCATAGTAGGCCTATGGATAAAGTTTAGTCAATAACTGTTTGAGAATTATGCAAATCAACTACTTTAGCCTTTAGTGCATGACTATTTGTAATGTTTCTATGCTACCAAACATCCTTTGAGATGTTACACGCCTCCACCAAATTTCCACCCATCTCTCTTTTCACTTTTGCATCCAAACCATTTAAAGGTGGTAGGACCAACAACCACATTTTTTTTAAATTTTATTGATTGAACTCTTCTACCATAACGACATCTCTTTTTCTGAAAAGTTCCATTAATATATATTATTTTGGACCATTTAGAGAGATTGAGTACGCAATTAGATCACAGATATTCCGTTCATGGGCAAGTTATTGAGGCCACCAGGCATTTAATTAATTAACGTCAAGTTAATTATGACTCAGGATGGTTGTGGTGGGGGGAATCGGAGTTCAAAAAAATAGCAACTTGGTCTAAGAATATGAAAGCTAGCATTGATCCTAAAATTTCACTAATATAGAAATTCATAGAAGGCTAATTTTTCATTACATTTCCAATTCTATTACCTCGACACTATTGCACAAAAACTTTATTTAGCCATTCTTAAAAAAATTAAAAATCTGTAATATGTCGAGTATTGTCTACTCTCGATATTTCTGTTTTATTCTTAGATTTTTTTTTTTTTTTGGGAACAATATCCAGGATTTTGATCTTGGACCTAGGGCAAGTTCTCAGGGAAGACATGCCAAACAATTAATTAAGCTAACAGTTGTAAAAGATTTTTAACACAACTCTAAAGCTACGTACCTATCATACGTACTTCAAATATTTTATCCTTGTTCATGTATCACGGTATTTTTTTGATAAAAAACCCGTAGGCAATTCCATTTAACTCAATTGATGAGAAATAGTTACATCAAGTTTCTCTGGAATATATACTATAGAGCTTATAGTCAGAAGAGTAACAATTCCAAACTGAGCTAGCAAATGGGAAACCTTGTTTCTATCATAGGGATATAGCAAATAATAGTGTAAGAATATTGTTGAAGGAAGTATTTTCAACCACTATGACATTACGGATCCACCTAGAAATCAAGAATAGGACAATCCAGTAACAAAAATATCGCAATATTTGCTGCAATCCCTCGAGTTGGATGTAGTGAACTCAAGAACTTGGTGCCCTCGTAAAATGCCATTTTTTCACATCTTCAATATAGTGGAATGGAACAATGAGTGATTTAGTGGTTACACGATTTCCTTGATGATATTTAGCTACCAAACGAACGGCACCTTGAACAGCAAAAGCTGCTCCATCAGCATTTACGTTAATGAAATTAAAGGTATATATCCGAACATGAATGGATGAACAATAGACGCTTCATCAATAACTTGGTTAGGGATTAAAAATATGCCTTTGGACACCCTTCCATTGCGAGCTTTTCAAGTAAACCACATGAGTGTAGCAGCACAACAAATTCGAGTGATCATCATTATTGTCCAAGATGGGATGGATATAATGCATGCCGCTCAAACATCCAATCATAAAATGATTTCCTATTTCTGGATACACTGAGGCCAACTATGAACCAAACCAGCAAGCTTGGTTAAAATCACAACAAATCAGAAGGTGATCAATTTCGGCTTTCTCGTTGTACATATATAGGATATATATATGCTGTTAATCCATATCATTCCATGGACAAGTATATGCCTTTAAGGGATAGCACTGAAAAGACATCTCCCTATAAGCAGGTGGAGATCTTGTAGAAAAACTTTTAGTGACAACAAATTAAGCCCTTAGGTAGATAGTGCAAACTATTTACGGTCATGTTCTTGCAACATAGTACATTGTTAAAGCATCTCAAATTTGATTCTTCCCCATGTTATACCTATACCCCACACACCAAATGCTTAAACAGAGAGAGAGAGAGAGAGAAACCGATCGAGGCCTCCATGACCCCCAACGGACTCGCCATGAGGAGTGGGCCTCAGTGGAAGTGTAGTACCCAAGGCACCTAGAGCTGCCACATCATCATTACTTGTTATGTTGGTCCCTATTTCAGGAGTCGTTGGCGTCTAAGTTAGTTTCCTTGGAACATTTAATTCCAGTATATATATATATATATATATATATATATATGAATGGGGAGCACAATGCCCCACATGGTCGCACCACCACTTGGGCAACGCAGACTAATAGAGCTCGAGCAAAGTGGCACCCACTCTCTCACAAATGGACCATTATCGCACGCTATTATGGCAAGCGCGCATTATTGTATGCCATGATCCGCCTATACAGTATAACTACCTTTAAATAATTGCTGCTAGAGCTACATATAGCCAGGCCCAGGCTCTTCCCAACATTTTTAGCAGTCCATGAACAATCCCATAAACAATAAATATCCCCTCAACAGAGGCCAAGGCAAGCGCAAGCTAGGTTCCGTTCCCTGTATCTCTTCCACTCCCCCTCCTCCTTGGGATGTCGGCAACCATACGCACACACACACACTCTCTCTCTCTCTCTCACACACACACACACGCAAAAATTTATATAGTTTGTTTAGGCTATTAAAACACTAACTAGTATTATTCAAATCATCTGTCTCATCCATTTCTATTTTTCTTAGTGTGGAGATGTGACTGTTTTCTTTTCCCAACCTTGGCTACAATACTACATTAATCCAACCCATATATGGATATGTATATTTATATATAATATATATATATATAGACACGAGGATGAACCCACATTCAGTCCAATTCCCTTCTTGTGCCCCCTCCTCCCACTTTTTCCTTTCCGTCTTCTCTTCTCTTCTTTCATAACTCTCTACTCCTATCCTCTTCTATACTAGAGATAGATAAAGGTGGAACCAAGAAGCCCTAAGGAGAACATGTCAGGGATCCAGTGCAAGACCACAGCCAGTACACCCAACCCCCGGCTCAAGCTATTCGGCTTCCATGTGTCCGAGGACGAGGAGTCCGTCGACCGCCCGTTGCCGCCGGAGGCCGGCCTTGGGTCCGACTCCTCCTCCTCCACCACCACTACCGCCCCAGCCTCCGGCAGTGGCGACGGCCGGAAGTACGAGTGCCAGTACTGCTGCCGCGAGTTCGCAAACTCCCAGGCCCTGGGCGGTCACCAGAACGCCCACAAGAAGGAGCGGCAGCAGCTCAAGCGCGTCCAGCTGGCTGCCGGGATCGGGGTCCCGTCACCTCCCGGGGCGCTGCATCCCCGCGCCAAGCCCATGGTCTCCGCCTTCGCCCCTGCGCCCCACCTCCTCCCCGACTATGCCACCCCGCTCGCCGGCGGAGAGGGTCCCACCGGGTGGGTCTATTTCTCCCACGCCACGCCGTCATTCCACTTGTCGCACGGCTGCGTCTTCCCCTCCTCAGCCCGGGTGCCGTCCCCGTCGCTCTCCTGCTCCCCCGCCGGCTACGGCGGTGGCGACGGAGGCGACTCCCTTTTCTGCGGCGAAGACCAGAACCGTCAACCCACCGCGGTCGCGAGGTTCACCGTTCCGGCTCCCAAGGCGATGGCATCGGACTCGGCCGGCGCGGACGACGCGTTCGGGTTGGACCTCCAGCTCAGCCTGGCCCCTGCCGGGTCGCGACTCGGTTTCTAGACTCGTCCTGACTCGGTTCTCCGTTGGACTTCCAGTTAGACGGTTGATATGGATGAGACAATCGTTGTATATCTTTCGAATTTAGAATCTTCATTTTAACTTTGCCTCCATGAAATGATGGTGTCTAGTTTCATGGATTTTCATACTAAAATCACTATGACTTCTATTGTTGAGTTGTTTTATTAGTTTTAGAAGCAACTAAGATCCATCCCTTATAAGATCACCATTGTGTCTTTAATTAACCTCAAAAATGTTATTTCTTTTTTTTTTTTTATTTTGAGCATTTTGTATCCTTGTTACCCAGTTTTTGTATGTAATCATAGGTGATTATATAAAATTCATATATAACTATGTACATAAATGATCATGATTGCATGTCAAAATTTAATGTGATCTTTGAGCAAGGAAACTGATGAACCAGTATAAATATCAAAAAATTTGGATCGTACAAGAGCTAGAAACAAAATGCTAATCAAATAAAGAATTAATTGTTAACATGCTATTTGACATCATTTTAAATTTTTAGAAATAAAGATCAAATTTTTATTTTTATTTTTTAAAATTTTAAAATATTAATATATTTGGTATAATTAATTATCTAAAAAATATAATTATGATGATTGAGGTGATAAAAATAACAAAAGGAGGCGATGAATGCCAAAGTGATGGTAATGACAATTGCGAGGTGCATTAGTTAGTGACATGGCTGCAGTGCTCTTAGTTGTGTTAAATAATAATAATGACGGTAGTGGTGTTGTTGCATAAACTATAGTCGCCATGATCGTATAGCGGAGATTGTGGGGATGGCGGCAAAGTAGTTATGGTAGATTCGACGTTGATAATAATAGCAGTAGTGTTGGAGATAATAGCAACATGAGAATGATGATAATAACAATGATGGTGGTGGAGATCGCGGGGTAATAGAAGGATGAAAATGGTGGTGTTAAAGATGGCAGTAGTACTGGAGGAGGTAATGATTATAGAAAACATAAAATTCGCTTTTTTGAAAAGTAATACGAGCAAGAACATTTTACTTTCATCTTATTTTTAAAAATAACAAAAAAATTAAAAAATTATAGAACCAAACATATTTTATATCAATTTCTATAATTTTATTTTAAAAATAAAATAAATAAATAAAAAATACCAAAGAGAGTCCAAGTTTCTCTAACTGTATGCCATCTCGTATATATCCGAAATTGGTTGTCTAACTATAGGAGAAATTTCCAGGCAGGTTGCGAGATTTCAGAATGAGTGGTACTGGATATTTGAATACGAGTCAGCGTGAGTTCTAACCGAGTCTCCTTGTCGAGCGAGACTCGGGAGCGAAATCGGCGATGATACGTTTCGTGAGATGAATGGACACGTACAGGAACTTGGTGTTCAGCTCCTGACACGTCATGGGAATCATCCACGTTCCTGGAGTCGCCTGCAGCTGGTGCAGTATGAAGCGGTGATTGGTTGTGTACGACGGCAGTCACGATCCAATACCCCATAGAAAAAGGAGGAAGTACAGGTGGCAGTTATGCCTATCCATATCCCATTGGCTCCTTTTTCTTTTCTTTTTTCTTATCATTAATCAATCCTTTGTTTACAATTTAAAAAAATAATCCTTTGTTTATTAAGTATGATTAACAAGTCAACATGTGTACAGTGATAGAAAGTGATGGATGATCATCCTGAGATTCGCATCACTTAATTTAAACCACCTGAACTCAGTTTTATAATACCTACCACCTCCGCCCCATCTCTCTCTCTTTCTTCCCATGTGAAACACGTAGAATAGGCGTCGTCCAGGAATTGAGACATACTTTTCTTTGCCTCACTCAAACTATTTTTTATGTATGTTAATTAAAAATATAGAGGCTACTTGTGGGGTTTTCACTAGATTAGAGACTCTCAACTTGGCTTAACGTATTTTCTTAAATCAACATCAATCGGTATTTACTAAGTCACGTACGTGTTGGAATATCTCTGGACCTTGAGATCATCTAGCCCTCGCCACCTTGCTTGACATGGGCCATCGCCTTCCAATCAATGAAGTTTCTTTGGATGCTCAACTTACGATTTTCCAAGAATGAAGGAATACGACATATATATGTGGACGTTGTCTTTAAAGTAAATGTATGGAATATAGTTTGCAAAGTCTTCGAGCCATCCCAACTTCTAGAATAATGGGAAAGTCTCTGCTGAGGTTGGCTTCTATATTTACTTCATTTTCAAGAGACGGAAAGTCTACGGTGAGACCATTCGTATATGCACACTAAATTCTTTTTTTTATCTCTTTTTTATTTTTTAAAAAAATTTCTCCATCCCTCCTCATGCATAGTAATTAGATGGTTATGTGATATTTATTTAAATTATTTAAATATCTTTAGAATTTATCCATTATGCTTATTTTCGTATTAGGATTTATTTCTACGATCGATCGTGATCGTCCATGCATTAAAAATATTAAAAAAATAAAAATAGATAAATCTTAAAAATATTTGAATAGTTTACATAAAAATTATATAACCATCAAATCACCACGTGTGATGGTTGGATCACGCGGGGGGAGGCGGGGACAAAAAAAAAAGGGAGGGTATTAAAAAAAAAAAAAGAGAGGGGGAGGGAGGCTCCACGCATGCCAATCACCTTATGGGTGAGGGGTGGGGTTCTTTGTGTGTGCCAATCACCGTCCGTTCGCATATGCAAACAGATATACCGTACATTTTTCCTTCAAGCAAAAATAAAAAAAAAATTATACTTGTGCCTCGGTAGTTGTTGAAAATAGATCATGGAGGCTATTGAATGATTGACCAAATCGTTAGCTGAGAAAGAAAGGAGGATACTTGATTACTGATTAGGTCACAGACTGAAACTATAGGATATATATAACAATGCCTTAAGCTCCAGAAGTCTTTTTTTTTTTGGGACTCCGAAGTCTAAACTACTTGACTTTCTCAAGCATAGTGCAATCCTATGCTCAAAAAAGTCAAGCGACCGGTTCAAACTTCAGAATCAAATACATAATTCAAGGATTCGTCTTTCGCCAGCTTTGCGTAGGGTAGAATATAGAAAGTTTATCTTCATATATAAATGCGAAGTTTGTTGAAAAACATGATTTGGATTCATAAGGTAGATGAGAAAATTCAAATTTTTATTGAACAATCCTTCAAGCAGATTTATGAATTGGCTCTCTTTGTTTGTTCTTCATATTAAACTGAATGAACTAGTTCGGTTAAAACCACACAACTTTGCAATTGGCTTCTAATTTCAGTGAAGTAATGCATGTAGTCCACACGCAGTAATTAACGGGTGCAACTTCCTCTCCTGACGTAGAGACTGACAGCTTATATACCTCTGGTCAAGTCTCCAATTCATTAGTTAGTTTAGGTCTGATAAGAATTCGTCCAAATAATTTCATGCTCAGTTGGAAAATACATTTGCTTATAAGCAATGGCATATGCTATTTTTGGTAGCAGATTTGTCATTGTTATAAATCCCTCTGCAAATGCTAAGTTGCCTCACCAGCTATCATTGGGCCACGCCATATCGGTTATTGTTTGAACTCCCCCAAGTGATAATGCACTGCATAGAAAGCTTGCTGTTCATCAGATTGTGAGTTAGGAGATAAAAACGCCTCCAGTCTCGCATGCATGGCAAAGTGGAAAACAGTTTGTAAGTCGAAGGAGGAAGGAGGGTTGGGAGTTAAAAAACTTGAAAACATGAAAACATTTCACTTTTAGCCAAATGGGAATGGAGGTGTCGGGGCAATGACAAAAGTATTTGAAGGCAGCGGGTGACTAGGCTTGTCATAGAAGGATAAAGATAAAGCCATTTAATGACAGAAGAAGAAGAAGAATACCAACAATGTGGAAAGAAGTGCTGAAATCCTTGCCTCCATTGTGGAATCGAATCACTTATTGATTAGGGCATGACAGAGAAATCCGTCTCTGGGAAGATAGCTAGACTGGAGATACTTCCTTTGTGGGCAATTTGCAAATCTCTATTAGCATACAGTTTGAAAGGGGTATCAGTTAGAACACAGTTTAATGTGCGCATAAGAGGATGGAAATTAAAAATGGTCAGTCTTCACTCAGGAAGTAGCCAAGGAATATCACACGATGATGGGAATTTTAGCAGGACTTCCAATGGAAGACAGACCAGATGTAGCTCGTTGGAAAGGACGCAGAAAAGAGGATTACGGCACTTTAAATTGGTGTAAGTTCATCAATGATGCTGGACTTCAATCACCAATCTATAAGTCAATGTAGAAGAGCCAAATACCGGAGTATGTAAAAGCCTTCATCTGGCTTGCATTGTATGATAAACTAAATGCAAGTAGAGGTGTAAATGGGCGGGATTGGATTGGATTATATCTAAATCCAACTCCAATCCGAAATATTCTAGACTTGAAAATTTGACTTTAAAACTGAATCAAATACCCTACTAGTCTAATCCAATCCGGTCCGAAAAATTCAAATTGGATTGAACTGAATTTTTAAACTTTTACATATATTAAAATGCAATTTACATCATAAACTAAAAGGAAGTTATATGAATTCGAAACATATACTATTTATAGGTACTCTATAATATCGCTCTACATCTAATAACTAATATTATAATAGCAATGGATAAGAAATAAAAAAATATAAATTTCGATACCAAGAATCTCAATAAGTCATGCTATAATAGAATCAGGTCAAAAACATAAGTTCTAGATTTTTAAGAAAACTATATCATCAAAATATAATAAATTCTATAACATTAAAAAGAAACTAAACTTGAAATACACACACACACACACACACACACACACACAGATATATATATATATATATATATATATATATATATATATATATATATATATATATATATATATATATATATATATATATATATATATATATATATATATATATATATATATATATATATAATCTAAAAGTTCAAACTAGAAGAATGGATTGAATTTGATTTAGATCTATAGTTTGGATTTTGGATTGGATTTAGATTTTATAATATTAAATTTAAATCCAAGTCTAAAGTTCAAAATATTTAAAAATTATCTCCAAATCCAAAATCAAAATCCAAAAACCCGATTTAATCCTTTTGTTCGGTTTAGATCGGTTTGGATTTTGGATTTTCTCCAATCCACTTGCACCCTATAATGCTAGAAAAAACCTTATCAAAAACAGGACTCAATATTTTTTCACTGTGCCCTCGATGGTCTACCAGAAGAATCCACACAGCATCTACTTATCTCCTGCAGATAACACCGATAACGTCTGGTCAAATTCTCTGTGGCTTTTTATCATCCCTGGAAAAATACCTTAACTTCCTTATAGACTCGCAGGAGAAAGAACAGAACACCGGGAGGATGGAAATTGGCTTGGGATCAATTGATTGGTGCTATAAGTTGGATAATATGTAAAGAAAGGAATGCAAACATATTTCTGAATAAGCAGAACCATTGGGAGACGACCATGAAATGATTCTTAGACCTCTTTAGATCATGGACAGTCATGGCAGATGATAAAAAAGAGTGAGCTTCAATTTTCTATGGTCTAAAATTCAAACAATTTCTCGCTGTTGATGTACCATGTGTTTTATTTCATTACCACTGAGACTGTAGCTTGTAGCTTGATTTAACTTTCTGATAAATCTTGGATGGATTGTTTTTCCCTTTTACTCAAAAAAAAAAAAAAAGTTCGGAAATTTTTGTGCTTGTAGAAGATTGGGAAACGAACTTTATGTTCTCCATATTGGAGGTTGATTCCATTGGTTTACTACACTTTCAATGTGTGGGGAAGCAATATTTAGTTCCATAGATCAATGTACTTAATTTTGAGAACATTTAGAAATTTAGTACGCGTGTGATAAGATTTTTGCATGCATGGTAATTACTTCAATCTATTAGCTTCACTAGTAACTTACGCATGAACAGGATGATACAGAAGTTATCCGGTTAAACTAATATTTTAGAGTCTTCATCTCATTATGTAGTAATTTTTTCTACATTCCTTCATCTCTCACATATGATTTTAAGACTTTCAGTGTTATATGCGTACAAGCAAATCATTTAAAATGGGTTTTGCAAATGACTTGGTCCATTCAATTGAAACACCTAACCTTGTTATTGATAGAATATGTAATGGTGGTGGAACATACAACAATAGTATGAGAAACTATATAAAACAATGGAGAATACAACTTTTTCTCACAAACCCTTCTCTTTTTTTTTCTATTCTGGATACCACTTCACCACACCGTCAATTCTACAACAACCACCTATTTATAGGTATAAGAAATGACCTTTTGACTCCCCTAATAAATTTATCATTTAGACTTCCCATGTGACTCTTGGATTTTCCATGTGACTCTTGGCTTTTCCATGTGACTTTTGGTTTTTCCATGTGACTCTTGATTTTTCCCACTTCAATTAAGTTTACAAAATGACCTTTGGATTTCTTCAAATATATTTAATATTTGCTTTTTCCAACACCCCCCCTTAAACTTAATTGTTCTTTCTTCATCATGCCAAGAGAACTTTTAAACTTGGTGAAGAGCTCTGCTCCTAATGGTTTAGTGAATATGTCGGCAACTTGATCTTGTGTCTTCACATACAGTAGCTCTACTTCTTTGTTCTTCACATGTTCCCGGATTGAATGAAAACGCACATCAATATGCTTGCTTCTTTGATGATACACCGGGTTCTTTCCTAGTGCAATAGCCGACTTGCTGTCAATGCTTATCTTGGTAGGTTCCTTTTGCTCAAAATGAACTTCCTTCAGCAAGCTTTTTAGCCATATAGCATGTGATACACATGCGGATGCAGCAACATATTCGGCTTCACATGTAGAAAGAGTAACAATAGGTTGCTTCTTTGACATCCATGAAAAAACTGCATCTCCCATAGAAAATACAAATCCGGAAGTACTCTTCCGATCATCCATGTCTCCAGCCCAATCACTATCCGAATAGCCCACAAGTTCAAAGTTACTATGATGAGAATAAAATAGTCCATCAGTAATAGTACCTTGGATGTAACGAAGAATTCTCTTTGCTGCCTTCCAGTGCATTAATTTGGGCTCCTCCATGAATCTGCTGACTAGGCCGACTGCATATAGAATATCCGGCCTAGTACATGTCATGTACCTCAGACATCCTACCAAGCTTCTAAAGAGAGTAGGGTCCACAATCTCTCCTTCATCTTCTTTTGACAGCTTTGCTCCACAATCAACGGGGGTGCTTATAGGGTTACAATCTTTCATCTTGAATTTCTTCAAGATTTCTTTGGCATAACCTTCTTGAGATAAGAAAATTCCTTTTTGATATTGTTTGACCTCCAAACCCAGAAAATATGTCATTAACCCCATGTCTGTCATCTCAAACTCCTTCATCATGGCATGCTTGAACTCCTCAAACATTTGTAGATTATTACCTGTAAAAATAAGATCATCCACATACAAACACACAAGTAGAATGTTAGAATTTTTCTCCTTTACATACACAGCATGCTCATAGGGACATTGCTTGAAGCCATTTGCTTTGAAGTAGCCATCAATTCTTGAGTTCCATGCTCTTGGAGCTTGTTTTAAACCATAAAGTGCCTTCCTTAGCTTTAAAACCTTCTCTTCATGTCCCTTCTTCACATACCCTTTGGGTTGTTCAACATATACTTCTTCTTCTAGAAAGCCATTTAGAAATGCCGACTTCACATCTAACTGGTAGATGTTCCAATTACTCTGTGCAGCCAAAGAAATCACCAGACGAATGGTCTCCATGCGTGCTACGGGAGCAAATACCTCCTCGTAGTCAATTCCGGCTTGCTGCTTGTAGCCTTTAGCTACTAATCGAGCCTTATATTTCTCCACCTTTCCTTCTGCATTCTTCTTTACCTTATATACCCATTTCACTCCAATGGGTTCATGACCTTCTGGAAGAGTAATAAGTTTCCATGTGTTATTCTTCTGGATTGCCTTCATCTCTTCATTCATGGCCATCCTCCAGTTTTCATTCTTCACTGCTTCTTCAAAAGAGATTACATCCTCATTAGCATATAAACAAATGAGATTAAGGGGACTCGTCACCTCATAGAGATCTTGAATGCTTCTTGTCTTTCTGGATTCTTCATTTGAAGATGGAGATCTCGTGCTAGGTGATGAAGGTGATATGGGATCTTCAACTTGAGCCTTCACTTGTTCTTCTTCTTCTTGCACCTCTATCATGTTGGTGCCCCAATTCCAGATTCCTTCTTCATTGAATTTCACATCACGGCTTATGAGGATCTTCTTCGCCTTTGGATCATAAAGTTTGTATGCCTTGGATCTCTGATCATATCCTATAAAGATGCAAGGATAACTCTTGTCATCAAGCTTGCTTCTCCTTTGATCTGGGATGTGTGCATAGGCAATGCAACCAAATACTCTCAGATGAGATACATCTGGCCTATATCCATTCCATGCTTCTTGAGGGGTCCTTCCTTCAAGATTCTTTGTTGGGCAGCGGTTGAGAATGTATACCGCACAATTCACAGCTTCCGCCCAAAACTCTTTTGGCATTTCTTTCATCTTCAACATGCTTCTCACCATGTCAAGAATGGTCCGATTCTTCCTTTCTGCTATGCCGTTTTGTTGGGGTGAGTATGGTGCAGTCAAAGTCCTCCAAATACCTTGAGATTTGCAGAACTCCTCAAATGCCTTCGAGGTGAACTCTCCTCCTCGATCTGATCTCAAAGCTTTGATTTTGCACCCGGTTTGGTTCTCCACAAGAGCTTTGAACCTTTTGAATGTCTCCAGGGCCTCACGTTTCTCCTTCAAGAGATACACCCAAGTTTTTCTGCTAAAATCATCAATAAATGTTAGAAAATAATGACGACCTCCAAATGAGGCCGGTGTGATGGGACCACAAATATCCGTATGGATGAGTTGCAAAGGCCTTCGGGCTTGATGAAATGACTCTTTTGGAAAGCTAGCTCTTGAGTGTTTTCCAATAATACATCCTTCACATATTCCTTCAGGGGTATCCTCAATGAGAGGTAATCCTTTCACCATTGCCTTCGAAGATAAGAGTTTCAAGGAACCAAAGTTCACATGCCCGAACCTCAAGTGCCATAGCCATGTGTCATCCTTCATGCATGCACTCAAGCACTTTGTCATAACATACTTGATGTTCAATATAAACATTCGGTTCTTGGTCATAGGTACTTTTGCAATCAGCTGATCATGTTTTCTTAAGTAAAGATATCTACCTTCCATAACAACATCAAATTCTTTTTCTAATAATTGACCAAGACTTAAGATATTTGTTTTCATATTAGGCACATAGTAAACATTAGAAATGAACTGTTGAGAACCATTCTTGAGTTGAATTAGGATTTTACCTATCCCCTTCACTTGAACTTTTGAGGTATCACCGAAAGAAACATTGCCTTCCACTGTCTCATCTAACTCTTTGAACATGTGTTTGTACCCGCACATATGATTGCTTGCACCGGTATCCAAGTACCAAATATTTTCATTGGAACCTTCTTCTCCCTTCTCTGCTAGTAGCAAGATACCATCTTCTCCTTCCTCCTTCTTTGCATAGTTGACCTTCTCATGCACTTGGTTATTCTCATTATGGTAACATTCTGAGGAGTAATGACCATATTTACCACAAGTATAACATTTAATTTTACTTTTGTCATACCTTCGTCCTCCTCTTGAGAAACCTCGTTGCCTTCTTCCGCCAGAGGGACCTTGTGTGCTTTCTTCATTAGGTAAGACTCCTGTGCCTCCTCTTCCTCTGCCATGTCCAAAGGAACCTCGTCCTCGTCCACGGCCTCGTCCATGACCGTATCCGCGGGTATAACTATGACCGCGATTTATTTGACTGCTTTCACTAGTTGGGCCATCCTTCTTCTCATTGATGGTGAGCTTGCACTTCAAGGCTTGCTCCAAGGATTCTTCTTTCCGCATCAAGATCCTTTGCTCATGGACTTGTAGAGAACCCATGAGTTCATCAACTGTCATAGTGTCCACATCTTTGGACTCTTCAATTGCAGCTACAACATAGTCAAACTTCTGATCCAAGGATCTTAGGATCTTCTCCACCACACGCTTGTCCTCTACATTCTCACCATTTCTTTTCATTTGGTTTACATTAGAAAGAACCTTTGTGAAGTAATCCGAGATGGATTCTCCTTCCTTCATCTTCAAAGTCTCGAACTCGCCTCTCAACATTTGGAGGCGCACCTTCTTCACTTTCTCAACGCCCTTATGAGCGTTCTCAAGGATCTCCCAAGCTTGTTTTGAGTTGGTGGCACAAGCAACCTTCTCGAATCCGGCTTCATCTAGCCCTTGATAGATGAAATAAAGGGCCTTCTTGTCTTTTTTTCTTTGATCGACAAGCGCCGTTCTTTGTGCCGCCGTTTGTGCGCGGTCATCTTGGGGTTCTTCATATCCCTTTTCAACAACCTCCCAAATATCTTGAGAGCCTAGCAATGCCTTCATTTGGATGCTCCAATTCTCATAATTGGTGGTGGTGAGTCGTGGAATGGGGAATTGCATGCTGTTGGACATATTTCCAACCTCCGAGCTCTGATACCACTTTGATAGAATATGTAATGGTGGTGGAACATACAACAATAGTATGAGAAACTATATAAAACAATGGAGAATACAACTTTTTCTCACAAACCCTTCTCCTTTTTTTTCTATTCTGGATACCACTTCACCACACCGTCAATTCTACAACAACCACCTATTTATAGGTATAAGAAATGACCTTTTGACTCCCCTAATAAATTTATCATTTAGACTTCCCATGTGACTCTTGGATTTTCCATGTGACTCTTGGCTTTTCCATGTGACTTTTGGTTTTTCCATGTGACTCTTGGTTTTTCCCACTTCAATTAAGTTTACAAAATGACCTTTGGATTTCTTCAAATATATTTAATATTTGCTTTTTCCAACAGTTATGGAGGTCATAGAAGAATGTTAGATCCTTTCTAGTCCTGGTTATATTTAATTAAACTGGATTCTTTTCTCCTTTTTCTCCAACCACTATCATACTGCTACTGGTCGACGAATTTTCTTTATCTCAGATTCTTCATCTTGCATCAATTTGCTTATGAGGCTTTTCTTTCAGTACCATGAATTCCTTAGGGTGGAGCTGTAAACTTTAGTGATAGGAATAGGATACTGTCATCTCCTTAAAGAGATGGCAAGTAGATGCCTCACAAGAAATCTTATTTTGACTTGATTGCTAGCAAATAAATGACTAGAGCCTACTGGTTTGGAGAAGAGGTGGCCATCTCCATAGATAAGGCTGCATATTTGGTCCTTCTGTAGTAATACGTTAGTCTTTTTTCATTTGTAGTATAGGATTGAATCTACTTTGTAATGGTATAGGTGACAAAGTTATCTAGCCTACACTACCTTGTCCACTGCGAAATTTACACGACACCACTGTCAAAATTTAGCCAACAACACCTTTGCAACTAGTAATTATATATTTACATATGGCACACTTAACTGAAAAAGAACACATCTGACGTTATTATTGCCAAACCAATGAAATATACCCGGAAACTGGCAATCTACCCAAACTGGTGCAAAGCAAGCTAGTAATTATTAGTGCCATATAAGAGTCCGCAACCAGCCAAATAATTCCATCCCCAAGATGTCCAACCGAAAACAAATCCCAAGCGGCAAAGCGTGCAAGCATTTGTTATAATCGTTTAAAACCTATTATTATTAGTGTCATTCTTGTCCCAGTGGTCCAGTGGAGGGTGACCAAGGGTGGGCCCACACATTATTCATGCAAAGAGAGAAATGACACCCTACGCTAGATGTACCAGTTCAGCGGTACACCGGGTCAACAATTTTTCACCACGTGGCATGCAGCCATGTGAATGTAAAGACTTCATTTTGCTCGTGTACTTTTTAATGAGAAAAAAATTGATAAAATGAGAAGGGATCAACAGCTGATCCGATAATATTACTTAATTATAGTCAAAAAAAAAATCAGTTGATCGAAGCTCTTTCCATCGATAATGGATTGGACCCAAAGAAGGAAGAAAGTCAGGAAGAACCCACAGAGCGACTCACGTTGGTGCCCCTCAATGAGGATCTGACCAGAACTGTTCAGGTCGGATCTTCCTTAAGCGACGAACTGAGGGAGAAGCTAATCAATTTTTTGAAGAAGAACGTAGATGTCTTTGCCTGGTCAGCCTCAGACATGCTGGGCATTCCACCTGATGTGATTGTCCACCGACTAAATATTGACGCCAAACATAAGCCAATGAGACAAAAGAAAAGAAGTTTTACTCCTGAGTGACAGAAGGCCATCGATGAGGAGGTCGACAAATTGCTGGCAGCCGACTTCATCTACAAGACGACCTATCCAGATTGGCTCGCGAACATTGTGATGGTCAAAAAAGCTAATGGTAAGTGATGGATATGCATCGACTATACCGATTTGAATAAAGCTTGTCCAAAGGATAGCCTTTCACTACCCTAGATTGATCAATTGGTCGACACCATAATGAGCCATCAGCTACTCAGCTTCATGGATGCCTTCTTTGGCTACAACTAGATCCGAATGGTGTCGGAGGATGAGGAGAAGATGGCATTCATCACCAACAACGATTTGTACTGCTACAAAGTCAAACCTTTTGATCTCAAAAATATTGGAGCTACATATCAGAGGCTGGTCAATAAATTTTTCAAGAACCAGATCGATCACAATATGGAGATTTACATCGACAACATGCTCACAAAAAGTAAGAAAGCTGCTCTCCATATCAACGACCTGGCAGAAGCTTTCGACATCTTGAGGAGATATTGAATGAAATTGAATCTGACTAAGTACACCTTCGACATCACATCAAAAAAAAAATTGATTTCATGATGACAAAGTGAGGCATCGAGAAGAACCTCGAGAAGATCAAGATGGTTCTCGACATGAAGCCACCGACCTCTCGATGGGATATCCAAAAGCTGACGGGATGCGTTGCATTTTTGAGCCGGTTCATCTCTAAATCTGTAGAGTGATGCCTCTCCTTCTTCAAAACTCTCAAGCAGATGAGCTTCACTTGAACGAAAGAATGTCAGAAGACTTTTGACGATCTGAAGCGGTACTTGAGTTCTCCTCCACTTCTGACAAAGCCAAATACCAATGACAAATTACTCATGTATTTGGCTATGACTTCTAAAGCCGTGAGCTTGATACTTATTTGGGAAGAAAATAAGGTGTAGAAATCGATCTACTACATAAATTGGATGCTGCACGGGATGGAAGTCAAATACCCTCGGATCGAAAAGGTGGTCTTCACGATCATTACGATGACTCAACGACTGTGACCTTATTTCCAGACCCACTTAGTGAAGATCCTGACCGACCTCCTCCTGAGGACTCTACTTCAATGACCAGACACCTCGAAAAGGATGGCCAAGTAGGTGGTCGAACTCAGTGAGTTCAATCTCTCTTATGTTCCACGATCTTCGATGAAAGCTTAGATACTCGTCGACTTTGTTGTCGAGTGCACTCTGACCTTCGATAGCCAAGTCGAGGACCACCCCCGAGGAGAAACTTCAGAGCCTGTGTGGATTCTACGTATGGATGGAGCCTCAAATTTTCAAGGCTATGGTGCAGATCTTATTTTAACCAATATTGATGGGGTGGTGATTAAGTATGTCATTCGATTTGGCTTCAAAGCTTCTAACAATCAGACTAAATATGAAGCTCTGATAGCTGGACTGAAGATCGTCAAAGATAATGTAAAATGCCTAAGAGTGTTCACTAACTCGTAGCGGATCACCAGATAATTTCGAAGAGAATATGAGGTTCGAGATCCAATTCTCTCTAGGTATCTATAGAAACTCAGATCTTTGCAAATAAATTTTAATTATTTCAAGGTCTACCATATTCCCCACTTAGAGAATGTTCGAGCTGATTTTCTATCCCGACTCGCCACATCTAGCTACGACGAGTTGGAGAGGATCTTCATTGAGCATCTCAAAAATCTAAGTATCGACTCCACGGAGGAAGTTCACCAAATTTAGGTCGGTCATGAACTGAGCTGGATCGATCCATTCGTTGAGTTTTTGATCAACGAAATCTTGCCAACTGATCCTATCGAGACGCATCGAATGAGGAGACTGGTGGTCCAGTACGTGATCATCGATGATCAACTCTATCAGAGATTGGCGTCTTTATCCCTGCTCAAGTATCTCCGGCCCTCGAAAGCGACTACGCTCTTCGAAAGGTGCACAAGGGTATTTGCAGTAACCACTTAGGGGGTAAGTCACTGTCCTACAAGATACTAAAGCAAGGATATTATTGGCGGACCATGTAGAAGGATGCTGCCAATCTGGTGCAGAAGTGCGACCAATGTCAGAGGTTTGCTAATATCCAAAAACTTCCGTCAAGTCAACTCACAATCATTTTGGCACCATGACCATTCGATCAGTGAAGAATCGATATACTCGATCCTTTTTCACCTGCCAGTGGACAAAGGAGGTTCATCATCATGGCCATCGATTACTTCACCAAAAGGATGGAGGCCGAGCCCCTGGCACAGATAATGGAAAGGAAGACTACCAACTTTTTGTAGAAATTCATCATCTGCCTTTTTGGTCTATCCCGAGTGATCATCACCAATAATGGTCGATAATTCGACAACATCAGATTTGAGGAATTCTGTGCAAAGTACCACATCATCCACATATTCACCTTGATCGGGCACCCTCAATTTAACGGAGAAGCGGAGGTGACCAACAGGATAATTCTACAAGGTCTGAGGATAAGAATTGATCAAGCTAAAGGATGTTGGGCTGACAAACTCCCCAGCATCCCAGGGTCTTACCAAATGACTCCTCAGATCCCAACCAGAGAGACCCCTTTCAAGTTGGCATTCGGGACAGAAGCTGTGATCTCGATTGAAGTCGGCCTACCTTCAACTCACATGGAGCATTATGATGAACGGACCAATTCAGACACGTGACGAACTGACTTGGACTTGCTCGATGAGACTCGAAGATAAGCCCAACTGAGAATGGCTTCTTATCAGCAAAGGGTAGCTCGGTACTACAACTCTCAAGTTAAGCTCAAGATCTTTCAAGCTGGAGACCTAACCCTCAGGAGAGCCGAAGTCTCCAAACCAACCAAGCAAGAAAAGTTGTCTCCAAATTGGGAAGGTCCCTATATGGTTTCAGTGGTTCTACGATCTAGAGCATACAAGATTGAGAGTCTGAACGGCATGAAGATTCTTCAAACTTGAAACATCAAGAATCTACGGATGTATTATCAATGGAACACCTTGTAAATAAATTCTTTTTTCCCACAATTTTACATTAAACAACTCAACTCTCGGAGGCTTAACCCTTGGCCGGATTAGAGGTCACCTTGGCCAAGTTTGAGGTGCGACGACGGTAAACCTTAGTCAAGAACCAAGACCATCTCGGCAAGATTCGAGGAACAGCAAACGATGACGCTCCTCTATAACGGAATGGCCTACAATAAAAATTCTCATCAAGGCCCCAAGTCACCTTGGTGGTTTTTGAGGTACGATGCGGTCAAGATTGTTGATGAGACACAAGGTCACCTCGATAAAATTTGAGGTGCAATAGCAGTACTGATGAGACATGAGGTCACCTCGATAAAATTCGAGGAAGAACTCCTAAGAAGTCATTAAGAGATCCCTCCAAAATGAGTCGACCATGACCTCGGTGAGACTGACACTACCGGGGGCAGGCGACTCAGGACGTTCCTTCGACTCGGAAGACTCCTCTGGTATCCGACGAGACGTTATTCGGCTAATATCCATTTAACAGAGTTATAGAATCCGACAACTATTAGTGTGCTAGTTATGGCCTAAGGACCACTGAAGTATAAGCTACAGTTCGCAGTGCAGATCCAGGCAAAACCAGACATTATTCGGCTAATATCCGTTTAATGGAGCCATGGAGTCCGACAACTACTAGCATGCCAGCTCTGGCCGAAGGGCTGTTGGAGTATAAGCTACAATTTGCAGCACAGGCTTAGGCAAAACCTAACATTATTTGGCTAATGTTCATTTAATGGAGCTGTGGAGAGCATGCCAGCTATGGCTGAAGGGTCATTGGAGTATACGCTTTAGTTCATGACGCAGACCCAGGTGAAAAAAGTTATGGTTAGTCGGCTTGTCTTCGATTGACCAAAGATTAGTTGATCTGAAATGAAGTGAAAATACGACTATGCTCTGCCTCAACTACCATGCTTCAAACTCGATGAGATGCTCCACAAAATGGTGACCCATGCATCGAGACAATAAGTCTGCTGCATGCGGCTTCTAGGAATGGTCGTCAGGAAATACTACGTGGACCCACACATTGGTTAACTCCTTTTTCTCGATGAAAACTACGTAATCGGACTCAAGAGTTAGGGGGTAACTATTGGGGTAGGTCCTCATCACATAACCGACCTCAACTGGAGGCCTACCTCGATAAAAGCCGATCTCATCAAAAGATCATGGTCTTCAAGAAGCCAGTCTCACCAGGAGACCGACCTGTCTGAAACCTGAGGTTGGTGAAAGTTCCTTCTGAATATCACCTGGGCATGGCGACAGTCTAAGTTGAAGACTACAGCGGCGAATGACTGGTCTGTTTCTCTAGTGGCATCGATGAGAAACCGACGTACTTTCCTATCGCGACAGTCCTAATCCGCAGACCAGGTTCTTCAACTGCTACAATGCCTGGCACTTCAGGTCGGTCATCTACTGACCTGATTTTCCAACCCTACTTGACGAGTCCGAGACTGCTAGCATGTGGGTTAGTTACCTCGGACTACTTTCAATCTCTTTCATCTTGCTTCGGCTAGTGATCGATTTGGATACGGACATTGGCCAAATAGTGGACAGCCAAGTAAGGCTGCCATGCGGTCACATCGAGTTACATCAAGTCACATAATCCTGAGGTCATATTCTAAGCGCTCCGCTCCGCGCCGTGATAAGATACCACAAAGTCATTAATCATGCTACATGCGTGAGATAATACCCACCGTCGCGATTACCGATATGCCGAACAAAGGGCATGCTCGCTGATTAGACCATTTAAAGATGTCCCCATGCAACTCCGTATGATAGGACATTATTGGAATACATTTTTGTCCTTTCATCCTTCATCCTACTTTCTTTATAGATGGAGATAAGAGAAGACCCCCAGAAGGTACATACACTCAAACACTCAGAGCCCAAAACTCTGTCTTACTTGCTTCTCCACCTCTTGAGCTGAAAACTAACTTGAGCATCGGAGTGTCTTCGTCAGAGCCATCTCCAACGTAGGCTTTTCTTGCAGGTCTCTCCGCTATCATCGGACGCCGCCGGCTGACCTTTCCGTCCGATCCGAGTAGACCTTGCTTCCATTCAGTGCACCGTGAGCCCTCGCTCTTGTTCTCAGCCCTCTCGACTGTGTCCTCTCTTCGACGAGCGATTCTTCTCCACTAATTTTCTGTCATTCGATACTCAAATGCGGCGATCTGACTATACCGTCGGAGATGAGCCGCAACAAAAATCAATTCTAATCTTAAATGTGAACTTATTTGACCCTGGAGGGAAAAAGGAGCGAGGGGTTTGTAGAGCAATAAATTGAGCCCGTTGGAGAAGCAGATTTGTAAAGATTTTGTTCAAATTTGTGAGATTCTAGCTCTAGTCCCTTAAAAATATAGATTTTAAATGATAATATCTTGTCATCAACTAAGACAATGACAGTACACTTTAAACAAAGCAAAACAATCTTGCTCCAATTTTTTTTAAAAAAAAAACCATGATTTTTATTGTTCTATTATTCTATATTTATCTATCAGAAATTTTTGATGGTTGCAGCCCTGGAATATTAAAACTATACACCAGAGGTCCCAAACAATACAATATACTCAAATGACGAATAATTTTTTTTTCTTGACTTTGTTTCTTTTTTCTTGAAAATTATTATTTGTTGGTAGAGACTGTTGAAATTATGATTTAAACCTTCAGAACTGCCAAATCCAAACTTATTTGGTGTAGCTGAAATCAGAACTGAACTTGTGTTTCTAAGCCTTGCTCTGCACTGGTTGTTATCGAGTCACATCATTTTTTTTTTCGGTGTAGGCTGTGTGGGTTGCAGGTTGGGTCAGGCAACTGTTTGGGTGGTGGGTGGGTTTTAGGACCACCTTAGTGCGATTTGGTGCCAAAGATATTCCAAGCCCAGCATTGCAGATGTTGCTCTGTGTTAGGCTCATATTAACTAGTTAAAGTGCAAGATTTGTTTATTACGGTTATCATCCATATTCTGATAAGTATTTATGTTGGTTTGATGATAATATTACCAGTGAAGTTTGGCTACAACTCAGTCAACATCCAGAATTAGTGCCAGTCCTTCCGAGCACAACCTTACCTTGTATCAAGTCGATTTAGGCTAGTTTAACTGCAAAATATTCTATATTCCTATCGTTTTAGCTGTATTGTTCCTGTAATTTATAAATTATAGTGTTTTTATTTAGTTTTGGGTGATAATTCTTTTCTTTAATGGAAAAATGACTGTTTCTTAGACTTTGATGTGGATATCTGATATTCTTCATTTTAACTTACCTATATTGTTGAATGATAAATTTCAAAATTTGGTATATGAATTAAAGAAAACAATTATGATGTCACATGAAAATATATATGACTGGGGTTCAATTTCTTAAAAATTACAAAACTTGTATTGCCACCTGAGTTAGACTAATATGAACTTTTTTAGAATTTTGGTTGGTTTTGTTTTTGGACCCATGGTAGTTCAGTCACTTTGATTTGAAGAAGGTTCAATTTTTCATCCTCCAGACTTGGATGTGCATATTGGGTTTGTCTTGTGACTTCCTAACCTAGATGCTCATTGTTCTTTTCACAGAATTGCTCTCACTTAAGCTCAGGTAAGTTGGTTTCTTTTTGGTGCATTTAACTAACTTCCTCCTAAATTTGATAAATAAAAATCCTGATTTGTAAAAAAAGCGAGAAAATAATATGAGTAATAACATCAGAGAAGGATCCTCGTATGGATGTTTGATAAATGTAGGAAGGGTGGGAATCTGCAATAGCACATTAGAGGAACCCTTCAGTGCAATAGATTAAGTAATAAGATTATTTGTCGCCTTTGTCAGATACAACACAGACCATGGGTGACTGTTGACGAGGTACTGAATCTTAGCTGGAGGGTCAGAGACAAGAAGGAAGAGTCCAAAACTTGGAATAAAAGTAGGAAGAAGGGGCTTGAAGATGTTAGTGATATGGGAGGGCTTTTCCTTGCTCAGAAGTAAAAGAAAAGTCAATTTGTTTTGGTTTTTTTAAGTCATGTGGCATCCAGTTATATAAATGTTCTGACAAAGTTTTAAGTTGAGATTCTTCCGTGAAAAATTGGAGAAGTCTTATCCCATCCATTTGTGAATTCTTAATCAACATAGAGAATGGGGAACAATTACTTAATCAAAGGATGCCTTTTTCTTTCATCTCAGCTTCAGTCCAGGTTTTCATAGGTCTCTTCTTTAATCCAATTGACGTGCCCCTCCTGATACTTCTTCTATCTGGCAGACACTGTTATTCACGCATTTGACAAAAAACTCATTTCTAATTGTGTACCTGAGCTGAGCTACCGGAGCTAGGTGGCCTGTGCCTCCCCCCCACTCCCCACCCACCCCACAAAAGAAGAAGAAGAAGAAGAAGAAGTCCAACAAAAACAAAGCAATGATCGAAGAGCCCAAAGAAGATGGCTGTTGAACAATCTTGGTGATCTCCAAAGAAGAATTGAGTCTGATACTTGTAGATGTCATCTCTGATTCACATATTTATCTTTGTCATACCCTTTTCTCTTTTGTTAAAGTTGGAAGTTTTTTTGTGCTGACGTCCAAGTGGTAGGTAAGCTGTTGAATGACAGAAAATTATTTCACACACTTTCTGGAAAGGCAAAATGTTTCGTTTCTCTGCCATTTATTCAAAAAATATTTTGGTTTGCTTTATATTCATCCGGACACCTTTAACGAAATTGTTGATCCTTTACAGTAATTAATGGAGAAAACTTGTGGTTCACATTATCCTAACAAAGATGCAGACTATTAACCAAGAAGATGCATAATGAACGGTGGTCCTTAGTAATAGAGCTGTCAACGAGCCGAATCCAGACCCGAGATCCGTGGATATTTACCCGATGAATCTAGATCTGGTCTTAGTATTGGACCCGTTTATCCGAATCCAGATTCGGATCTGATAAACCATCATGTAAACGGATAGGATCAGGATATTTAATATCCAGACTCGATAGATCCAGAACCCAAATAATATATATATATATATATATATATATATATATATATATATATATATATATATATATATATATATATATATATATATATATATATATAAATTATTTTGAGCCATTAGATCAGAGATCCAATGGCCTAAAATTGAAAAAAAGATATAGAAGCCCTAAAACTCTCATCCCTCTCTCTCTCTGAGTCTCTCAATCTCCCGACGGCACCTCCGACCTCTCCCTCCCCTCCTCTCCTGCTTCCCCGGGTACCCTACTTCTCTCTCTCTACCATGTGATACGCTCGCCGGTGGTCGGACCCTGACACCAATACCGTGGACAAAGGAGAACCTTTCCTGCTCTCTATCTCTCAGTCTCCCTCTCTCTGTCTCTCAATCTCCCGCTCTCCCTCTCCATCGAGATCCCTCTGCCGAGATCCACTCTTCGACAGCGCCGAGCCCTCCCTCCTCTCTTGCTCTCGGTTTCTCTCCCGTTCTGTGGCTCTGGATGCCTTGCCTCTCCCTCTCCACCGCAAGATCTGCTCACCGGTGGTCGGACCCCGACACCAAGGCCGTGGACAAAGGAGATCCTCTCCCTCTCTCTGTCTCTCAGTCTCCCACTCTTCCTCTCCCTCTCCCTCTCCATCAAGATCCCTCCGTCGAGATCCGCTCTCCGACGGCATTGAGCCCTCCCTCCTCTCCTGCTCCCGGTTCCTCTCTCGCTCTGCAGCTTTGAGTGCCCTGCCTCTCCCTCTCTGCCGTGAGATCTGCTCGTCGGTGGCCAGACCCAGACCTTCAAGACCATGGACGAAGGAGATCCTCTCCCACTCTCTGTCTCTCAGTCTCCCTCTCTCCCTCTCTCAGTCTCCCGCTCTCCCTCTCCGTCAAAGATCCCTCCATGGAGATCCGCTCTCCGACAGCACCGAGCCCTCCTCTCCTCTCCACCTCTCTCCCTTTGTTGCTATCTTCCGCGGCTCCACCGCCTCGCACCCCCTTCCTCTGCCTCACATCGTCTCCGTCGCCATCCGGGCCGTCCTCTCTCTCCACCGCTATCCACTGTCGGGATTCGATCTCTCCATCGCTGTCCTTCACTGTCTCGACTTCCTCTCCCTCTCCAATGCTCACCGAATCCCGACATTAAGGCAGCTGATCCGTCGCGCCCTCGTTGATCTACTATTTTTCTAGGTAAGCATTGATAAATATCATGTAGATTAATTTGTTGATAAATGTTCTTATGTGATTGCTGTGAATGTATTGGTAATATTCTGTGGATCAATTTATAACCATCTTTTCTTATGTGATTTATTTTAAATTTTAAAAAATATCAAGTGCTCGAAATTAACAAGAAAACATATTTGTTAACAAGGAAGAACAAGTGCTGGAAGATTAACAAGTAAGCTTTTTGATTATGTTGTTTTATTAACAAAAAAAAAAATTTGTTAGTTTTTTTTTATGTTCGATAAGTAATATTTTATATTTTTTTTATTAGGCCTTCATTATTATCCCATGGCATGAAGGAAGTTGATTTGGAGTTGTGACTTGTAAGGAATGTTGGAACAAATTGGGATGGAACAGTGTGACATTGTTATTAAAATTTGAACAATGTATCAAGCATTTTATAATTGTATGTTGTTATTATAATTATATGTTATTATATTTTTAGATATTTTAATTAGGGTTCTACTTGTTGAATTTGAATAATTTTTATATTTTTATTTATATGATCATATGATTGTATAATTTTTAGATATTTTTTTAAGTTATTATATAATTTTTAGATATTTTTTTTGTAAGACTTTGAATATGAGTTTTGGGTTTCGGAATCGGATCTGAATATCCGAGATCCATTAGGGTCCGGATTCGATACTTCAAGGTTAGATCCATTGGATATTTGGATCCAGGCCCGGTATCGGTAACTAAGATCGGGTCTGGATCTAGATATTCAAATTTTGATCTGAATCTGATCCGTTGACAGATTTATTTGGTGATCCCTATTGAGAAAGGTACAAGTTTATCGTCATTGTACATATTCTATTATATCATATTTGAAAATCGTTGTGTTAATATATAGCTAGTGCGGAAATTTTTGACATGTCACCTTCTCTTTCGCAGCTTTATTGCTCGGTTGCCATAGGTTAAACTATGACTGGGTCGATAAATGTGACTCGCCAAAGATCAATATCAAGTGGGTTTGGAATTTTTCTGTTCTGGTGCGTAATTTTCTCCACTACCTTTTTGAAAAGGAAACTGAGGCCCTCCACCTACGGTTGCTTCAATTAGCAGTCGACACCTTGTAATTGTGTCGACACCAGGTTTAGAGTCATCAACTGCATATTCATTTTCAAATCTTGTAATTGTTGCTATCGAACGGCACAATCGTATAAAAACAGTTTTTTCTGGTAGTTGCAGTGTTAATGACCGTAGCTTTATTTCTTTGTTTGTTGTTATCCATTCAAACCCCACAAGGTCTCATAAGTGGTTACACATCTTAGTTGTTCATGATTGTGATTAAGGCTGCAAATAGATTGGGTTGACCTGCAACTTGGCCCAACCCGACCTACGAAGATTCGATCTGAATCGTTTAAACGAACCTACAGATCTGGATCAGATTTTAAAATTAGATATGTTCTATTTTTCAGATCAGATCTAAATTTATTGAATTTTGACTCAACTCGACTTATTTGAATTTTTGGATTTATGTGTATCTTATGCTCAATGACCTAATTTGATACGAACTAACTATATAATCCAAATCTATTATATGTTAGTATGAGCTAGGAATAAATTACAGCAAATTATCCATCTACACAATATTATCTTCTTTTCTTTTCATCTCCATAATTGAATGGCACTCACTGATTTAAGCTGATGGAGTCCAAACATTATCTTCTTCTTTTTCTACCTCCACAAGAAATCTTTTACATCAAACCTATACAACATGTTTAACTCAAAAAAATTTAGAGAATTAGTAGGAAATAGATATTCCACTTTCAGTTGTATTTTACCATCAATTTTTATATGTACATAAGATACATCTTGACAGTTTTTTGAGATATAATTATCATCTATTGATGATCACTCCAAAAATCATGATGTCGCAAGTGCTATTAAATGGTAAACTTGTAAGATAAACTTCAATTTCACTCATGAGAATCGATTGAATAGCTATAATTAATGTCTGTTGGTTAATTTGGCCTACGATCCAACTCAGACCTAATCTGGATTCAAACTGGATCCAAATTTGATCCGTATTTCATAAATTAGGATCGGATTATATATGGATTCGATCTGATTAAAATGATTTATTGGGTCAAAAAAATTGATCATGAATTCGATCTGATCTAATCTGATCTTCTATTAGATTAGATCTGAATTTAATATCAAGATCTCATCAAAAAATCAAATTAAATCGAGATTATTTATGATTTAATCCGATCTGATTTATTTACACCGTCAATTGTGATTAGTCGTGAACCATGGCTTTCACTGCTACTCAGATGTTAAGGGTGTTTGAGACACTTTTAGTTTGAAACTGCTTGTCCGTCTGTTTGCAGGTGGGGTAGTTGCCTCGAAGACGGCAGTCCAATGAGTGCCTAGTGTTGAGCTGGTCTCATCCGTTCCACCAATCGCCTAGGTGGCCACAGTGGTGTGGTTTAACAGCTAACGAGAACGTAGTGGCTCGCCAGGACCGAGGTACCTTGGCAAAATTGGATTGGACCATTTTGTTTATTCTTTTTTGGTTATTGAGTTGCTAACCGCGATATATTGCAGCTGCGTATTAGGATATTGATCTGCATGTCGTATAAAGCGAGGTGAATAGTAACTTTGATAAAAAATATATTTTTGCAAATGTCTAAAAATTCTTTCCTATATATATATATATATATATATATGTTGTGATGAAACAATTTCTTTGACCTTTCTGTTGTAGATAAGGTGTAATGAGACGTCATCTTTGCATGGGCAAATCCCCCAGTCCGAGAAATTTGATTTGGTTCAGTTAGATTTATCAATGGATTGGATAAAATGTGCTAGAGTAAGTCTAAATATAAAAGTTCCGTTTTATAAAGTGTGGATACTCAAAGGGCCAAACAAAATGGATTCGGCTAAATCTCAACATAAAAATTTTATTTTATATATAAAAAAGATAAGAAAAAAAAATGAAATATGCATTCACATATGGGATGGGTCAAGTTTGATTGGGTCAATTTAAATCAATTTTTTGAAAATTTAAACTAAAATTAGATCAAAATTTTTAATTCATGATTTTCTCAGACTGATATCATGCTGAATTTCAAAAAAATTGATAAACTTAATTGAAAAGACTGGTTCAGATCAGATTTACGATTTGGTCAACTTTTTTTGTCCACCATGGATGTCTTGCATGGACTTTATCACTATTCACTAATCTCATCTATAATTGCTCTCTTGTACTTGCCAAACCTAAACCTCGCCAATAATTGCTCTCTCTTGCACTTGCCAAACATAAAAATTAGAAGGAACTAAAACCCGAATCTATTGGTTTACTTCAACGTTCTCTATAAATAGGGTTGTAACACAAACGGGCCTGTTCGTGAATAGGCCCGGATTTGGCTTGTTTAATTAAGCTCAATTCATTTATTAAACATTAAATAAATGAATCCAAATAAATTTTTAGGCTCGTTTAATTAATGAGCCAGGCCGAGTAGTTCGCGAACTACTCGGCAAGCCCAAGGCCCGTTTATTTTTATAGCCTTCGAAGGAAATGGGGTCGCTTTATATTTAACTTAAGCCCGTTTAATGTGTTTTTTCTTTTGAATGACTTCTTTATTTCGGGCGAAGTATAACTGTAGTCCTCAATATTTTCAAATTGTTTCATGTTGGTCCATAACATTTGAATTTTATCCCTTCAGGATATTAAAAAAAAAAATGATGTTTCTATTTAAAGGCTGTCTAAAGGTTCCTTTAAAGATTTATTGAAAGCTTCATTTAAAGGTTCGTTTATGATAAACAAATCGGGCTTATTAAATGAATCCGGTCATCTATTCTATTTTAAATAAATGAACTCAGCCAACAATTCTAAACCCGATTCATTTAAAGGTTCGATTCGTTTAGCCCGTTTATTAAACGAGCCGAACCTTGCCAAGCAAGACCCGGCTCAGCCTGGTTTGTTTACAGCCCTATCTACGAGCATAACAGAGGAGGAAACTCTGGTGGCTCTCCTTTTGCCGTTCCCTTCATTGCCCCGAAAGTGTCGTGTGTCTTGGTGGGAGACTTTACATAGCTTGATCAACTGTCTCCTGTTCACTGAGCTGTAGTTGCTAATAATTTTTACCCCCTACGTTGGGACGTCCAAGGTCCAACGTATGAGGAAGTTTGTGCTATGCTTGTGCCCATCCATCGCTGGGATGCACCCGTAGAAGCACCGTACGCAGAGACTTAAACAGCCCTCTTGTCTCCAAGCAATAAAGGCAAAGAGATCCACTTGAAACGAGGCTGTGGCTATCCATAAATCAACAGTTATGTTCTAGATTGAGATACGAATTAATTTGCGTGAGATTTGTGCATTAAAGTTGGATGTCATTCACAATAAAACCCGACATTTATGCGGGACAAATAATTAACCTTTTATGAGCAAACGTCCAGCTTTTTTTCTTGAATCATCCAGGCCCAGTTTGGAAGAAGCCAAACGGCTGGAATTACTGACTTATCCCACGGTTATCCTCTGATAAGAAATGCCAAAAATGGTATTTTGACTCCCGTGCTCCTGGAATTGCAAGCACAGGGAATTTGGTCAAATCACGGTTAAGTGGAGATAGGTAGTTCTTACTTCTCAGATCCCGTGGAAATGTGGTTATCCCCAGAGTTCTTTTCACCTTCATTTATGAAAGGGCTGAAACATCCTTTAATTAATAAAAAAGTAACCGGAAAGTGAAGGGAATTTTGTCTTGTAAGCCAAAATACGATCCAACTACACTGTGCTATAATCGAATCATGATAGGGGGATGAAAATTGTTTACCAGAAAAGAATTATCCATGTTATCTCATTCTTTTGCTAGAATTAAATTATTGCGGCAAATGGCTCCTAACTCAATACATAAAGTATTATCCACTCTGATCTATGAGCTTCACCATTTTATCCTTCAAAAGATGTCTCATATGAGAAAGATGGTCTCTTTCTATATAAGTCAAAGTTCCTATTGATTTATAATCAATATGAAACTAATGATGTCTTCTCTTCTACACCACAACAATATCTATAAATAAAACTAAAAATAGGCTTGGACTGGCCCGATGGACTTTGGGCTAATCCGACTGTAGGTCGGGCTTCGCACTAAATCTGAATAAAATTAGACCAGGTTTGGGCTCAGATATAAAGCTCATTTTATTTTCGAACCAAGCTTGGGCCTATCATTGGCTCGGCCTGGGCCTGAGCCCGACCTTAACCTAAAATTCAGGCCCAAATTCAAGATCTAAATGTAATCTAATCTTTTATTATATAAAAGATGATTAAACTTAGCCATCTAACTTAAGTTAGGTTCTAGGACTCTGGACTCCTTAACAAAATGCTCTTCTAACTCTTCCTAGTTCCCAACTGCACCAACGCTTTTTCTTCTTCACTTTCTCAAATTGGGGCAAAACCTCACCGACTGCCACCTAGGGTTAAGTTGTCCTCTCTACCTCCATCGCTGAATGCCGATTGGCCACTCCAAAGCCCTTATCACCATTCACCAATCCATAGTCATCGATGTTGGGGATCTTGAAGGGCTACATGGGTCTACGCACCACCATCTTCATCGATCTCTTATCTGTCCTTTTTGGTGACGACCCGACTACCTTCCTCCTCATGCTCGGTTGTCCCCGTCGTGTCTGCACTGCCGCCATGTTCTTCCTTCGCGAGCCCCCCACCGATGCAGTAATAGTGGAGGACAAGATCGAGACCAAGTACTTTTAGGCAATAAGCATGATGGCGGTGGTCATCAAGGTCTACCTCCTTGCCTATGATCTTACCGACAACCACGGTGCTGTTGTGTCTCGAGTCTTCATGGCCATCCTCCTCATCGCTCCGATGGCGGTCCTGACCTATGTAACCATGCCATGGTGGAGGAGATAGAGGAGGCGAGGAGAGGGCCAATGACCGGAAAGAATCACACAATATGAGAGGTGACAAAGTTGTCATGAAGTCCATGGACCTGAAAGATAGTAGTGGGGTTGAGACCTAAAAGAGAGAGGGAGATATGGAAGTTTTAAGAAAGAGAGGAAGGAGAGAGAAACAGAGGGAGAGAGAGGGGGTGGGGGTTCAGGCCGGGTCTTGGGCTTTAGCCGGTCTGATTGGGTTTGGACCGGGCTCGTCGGGCCAGACTCAGGCTTGGGATCAAGCCAAGCTATGGTCTTAAATTTTTAAATATTGTGGGCCTAATCCCGACCTGAAGTCCAAAAAATATTTCGGACCGAGCTCGGATAAAGGCATGATCTGACCCAGCACAGCTTGTCTCTAGCCCTATCTATAAACGATAAGTATGATTTAGCCCTAACTTCACTATCCCATTTTCATGCAGGCATCAACATCCATTGAGAGTGGCATTTGACCTCAATAAAAACTCTAGTTTCCATTGTGTAGTAGACCTTTATTACACCCTTTGGTGGCATGAAAAATTTTTTTCTAACCTATTTCATGCAATAAGAAATTCTTTATGCACTATGTCTGGTACAATAAAAATAATGTGGAGTACACCGTCCAATCACGTTAGAGCACGTAGTCATCATTTTTCAATGCGCATTTAATAGTGCATTTAATGCTTGCAGTCTGCTTTTTTGTTTGAAATTTTGAATGATGAAAATATCCCTTTTAAAAAAAACTTATGACATCCTGTATAGATATTATGACATCCTGTGCGGATATTATGACATCTTGCATTGAAATTATGGCTTTCTGCACAGGATATTATAATTTTTTCATAGGATGTCATAATTTTAGTAAAGATATTTTCATCATATAAAAATTTTATATATTTTTCAATGACAAAAATGTTCTTCCCTCTTTATGACATCCTGTGAAAAAATTATGATATCTTGTGCTGGAAGTCATAATTTCAACATAAGATGTCATAATATCAACATAGGATGTCATAATTTTTTCAAAAGGGAAGAGATATTTTCGTCATCCAAAATTTTAAATAAAAAAATGAAACTATAGGCATTAAATATGTATTGGAAAGCGGTCACTATATGGCCTAATCGGATAAAGTGGTGCGGTCCATGTTGGATTTTCTGCACCGTGCAATATACAACAAATTTCTCTTCATGCAATACACAAACATATACACCCCCATCCCAGAACACTGAGAGAATCCCGACCCAGCCCATGTATTTGAATAATAAGCCTAATTAAAAGAGTTGTATGAAGTATGGTGTACCACATTCCGTCTACACGCATCCTTAAGCTTGATGGTTCGCCTGCAAATTTTTCTGACTTCATCCGTTTTAGTTGACCCTTGACCTTGGTGTTTATTCTGTTTCTCTCTCTCAAATATTGAAAACCTAAAATTAATAAACTTATGTGAAAGCCACGAAAAATTATACCTCACGCAGAGCACATGTTATACACTGTGAATCACAGCCTCTTATTTCTATGAGCCCTCTTCAAAAAACACTCATCTTGACACATCAATATGCGCGGCCATGTGGTCTATGCCGCATAGGATATAATTTCTCCACAACCACAGCAATCCATTTAATGGTGCTACCTTTGCATCACATTTAATTGTGACCCCACCATATCCGTATGATATATTTGATCATTATCATCATACGGGCGATTACAACTATTACTTGATGACCACAGTCATCGCCCAACGACGGTTGCACTTATGTAACACCTACTCATCCCAAGTGTAATGTGTCTGCTGTTGCCTTCTAACGCTTAAATTCAGAGATTCATTGTCTATGCATCATAAAGCGAACTAAGATAGGACTATTCTATGTGTCATGCACACCATGGAATGCAGCTAGAGTAGATGCAAATTGGACTACTTATGAAGTGCTGATATCAAAACCGGTGTCCATATAGATATATAACAAGATAAACAGGCATCAGCTGTTATAGTAAAACAAAATAAATCATTTTAGTTTTGATTCTCAAAAGAGCCATGATAATATCATAAATCAGCAGAAATCCAAGAAACGCAGTAGTAGATCCCTTGAGCCATTTTGACACGTATCAGCTCAACCTAGCCGTACTACAGGAAAGATAACAGGAGGGAGAGACTAACAATGATTTGCCGACTTGATTGTTGGACAGCTGAAGAATAACGATAGCCATCAAGAGCCGGAAACATCATCAGAATCCCACATCCGCAGGCCCACCAGACCCATCCCCTCCTACCTCAATACCTGTTCACGGAACCAGTCTTGCTCCCGGGTCTCAGCCACCACGAACAATGTAAGACCCGGCAGCAACACAGGCTCCGGCTGAGGTCATGGCAGGATGCATTCCAAACCCCAATTCCATACAGCCGGAGACCAGGGGGCAAGCCACAGACGCGTTGACCGCCCCAGCCTCCCCCTGTCCCCCATCTACTTACCATACCCTCCACAGCCGCCGCCACAAAAAAAAAAAAAAAAAAAAAAAAAAAAAAGTAAAATAAAATAAAATAAAATAAAACACAATTGCCCACCTTCTCTATGGTACCCTTGACCTCACCCCAATTTTCCACGTTCTCCAAGTCCATTATATATACCATGTCAGAAGAAGGAGGGACAGAAATATCACAAAATGATGTGAACTACATAAAGCGAAACGAAGAGTGGGGTTTGAAAGACTACAATAACATTAACACGGTTTCACATAATTAAAGACCAAGAGAGAAGACGGAGAGAATAAATATTTCTACAGAGACAGCTTCTGTGGAAGAGAATAGCCATAGCTGGAAACAGAAGATAAAACAGGATTTAATTTGTTATGGCTCTTCTAAAGGTTTTGGGAACGAATTTTCGTACCGTCAGTTGACCCCAAACTGACAAGCGGAGGTGCAGCGGAGAAAGGGTTCAGATAACCGGAGGTAACCTTACCTCCTTGTCGGTCCGTCGGCCGGCCTTCGGGGCTCTACTCCGGAATCCGATACGTGTCGGCCGTTATCTCCGACAACCACGAACCAGGGAACAACGCCTAATAGACAAAATAAATTAATAAGACGAAAAGAAATGTTTTTTTTTTTTTTAATGTAGAAGAAAAAGTAAAAAATATTCACGGAGAATTTCGGTTTGAAAGAGGGAAATATGGTGGGAGGAAAAACCAAAGAAAATATATGATCTTACGTCGAGCTGTTTCTGGACGACGCGAGGGCGCCTTTTGGGCCGGCGGCGGGGGCGGGATCCCGTCACCGCGTAGATATCCTCCTCGATCTCCTCCACCTTGAGCGTGATCGAGAACTTGGGCCGGTCCCTCCGGTCGGCGTCCTCCGACCTAAGCCGCACCGTCCTCCTCTCCACCGCCGCCGCCGGCCGGTGCGGAGAGACGCTCAGGTGTCGCTCCATCCCCATCCGAGCCCTGGACCCCGCCCTTCTAGTCCTCAGATTCCACGGCCTCACCACCGCCGCCGCCGACGAAGACGGCTCCTGCTCGGGCTCCGGATCCGGCTCCGGCTCCGGCTTCTCCCGCGACGCGCCCTTGGGAGGAGGAGGGACCACGAGCTTCATCCGGTCCGCCGCCTCGCGGAGGTGAACAAGGAGCTTCTCCCTGACCTCCTCCAGCCCCGCGTCGCCCTCGCCGCCCTCCGCCAGAGCTTGGATCCGCGGCCCCCAGCCCTCGGCTGCCGTTCCCCGGCCTCCGCCGATCATCTCCCCTTCACGATTCAAGTTCATGCAGCGGAGGAGCCGCTGGTTTCCCCACGTCTTCAGAACCGGAAAGGAGAAGTTGTGGAGCAGATTGCCCTGCGCCTCCCCTCTCGAGGGCGCCGTCGCGGCCGCCGACGGGGGATCCGGCGGCCTCGAGCCCGTCTCCGCCGAGATCACCATCGATTCCACCGTGTCGGCGGTGAGTGGATCCGACTGCCGCTGGTTTTTCCTCCAGAAAAAGAGAGAAGAATAGAACTTTGAAGGGCTCGGGGGATGAGAAAACCGCAGGCGAGGAGTAGTACTTTGGGGAGAAGCGTCTAACGTTCGGTTGGGTGCAGGGGGGGGAGCTCATGAGGGGGTTATAAATGGGAATAAAAATAATGGGGGAGGAAAATAATAAAGAAATACGCGCGTTGGGGTTTTTATAAAGGCGGGGGTAGGCCTCCGCACAGCAAGCCGTCCATATGCGATCGCGCACGGCTTTTCGTCCTGGCTCAGCCGGCTTTCCTTCGCCTCGTTTCGAATGTACTGTGGCCGCCGCGTGACTTTGGATTGGGTTTGGAGCGACGGTGGACCACCGAGCGATGCCACACCAAGGGGACCGCCGTGTGAGAGCGGCACCGACGGAAAGCTACATTTGCGCCGCTTCGTTCCCGCGAGCTTAGGGACTTCAAAAGTCGCGACAGGGCCGTGATAATGATTTCGACAGTCTTACGGTTCCGCACGCATTTAAAAATTGGGAAAATACTGTCTGGCACTGCTTTCTTCCTTGCCCCATGTTCCATGCGACGTGGCAATGGCGGATTAGTCACGCCAATGCTGCAAGAAATGGAGTGATGCTCCGGCTAGGGTGAAGTGCATCAAGCTTGACAGCGGTTGAAGTTTGCGTACAAAGGTTTGCCGCAATGAGGGGGAGAACATCGTAAAAAACTGTACGGTTGTCTTGACCCAAAAAAAAAAAAAAAAAAGAAACAAACTGTGCGGTTGAGAGCCGAATGCTCATGCTCAAGGAGAATGCGTTGTTTGCAAAAAAAAAAAAAAAAAACAATGTTTGAGTATAGTCGTCGATACATTGATATGGATTTATGGTTAGGATCGAAAGCATATTGGTAAGAATCGGATATCAATATTTGCATATTTATATTTATTTTTATTTAATAATTATATATATATATTAAATATAAAAATTTATATATATATTTATTTTAAAAAAATATTGATATAAATTGAATACTAAAAGAATGGATATTGTTGGGGTAGATCTCTGTCGCTAAGCCGACTATCCCTCGTCTTCACCTCTCTATCGATTAAGTCCGCAACAATTATTTCTCTTCCTCATCTCTGTACCGACTAAACGTACTATGTTATGGATCGAATCGATTTAGATCGATAGGATTTGACTAAATCGATATTTGACCGACTTGATTCGTTACGAGATCAACACCTTGTCGGAAGTGTTAGACATATAGTCGGTTCCTGATCGACGATATTTTTGGCACTATACTGATTTAGGATCAAACGATAGTTATCCGTCACATATATTAACTATCAACGAACGTGAAGTGTAATAGTTGCTCGCGAATGGCTCATTACTCGATTTTAGTAGCAGTTAATAAGGTAACCGCTCAATAAATGTTATATCTCTCACATCCTGAATATTTAGGGACGAAAGCCATGTAGTAACGATTTTTTTTACTCTATATAAAGCAGTAAACCACGGAGAATCAAATAAGTGGAACCAATTATAAGCTTTTGGACTCTCGCTTTTTGACTTCTATTATTTCTTTTCTTTAATTGATTTAGACATAGGAGGATCCCCATCGAACAACTTTCAGTAAAAAGATTTATTTTGTAGGTTTTCTGTCGTTAATCACTCAGATGCAATAATTCAGCTCACCATCGATATTTTTATCGGAGATTGACAGTAATAGATATAAATATGAATATAAATCCGATAGCTCAACTTTATGATCACAGAATTAAAAAATATTAAATTAATTAAAAATTAAATTAATAATATATTAATATGATTATATATTTAAATATTATATAAAATTAAATAAAATTATAAATAAAATTAGATATTCGGAAACGGATCATAAAATTGTCGGTTTATATCTATATTAATTTTTTTATAAATATAAATATAAATATTAATTAAATATTTAAATTTTTATTTATGTCTGAATAAATTTGACGTGAAAATAAATTCGGCCAGATGTCATCCGATTGAATTTCATCCATATTTACGGCGCAATATGTCTCAATTGTACGGTGATATATTGATATTGATTTATTTCCTGCGAGTACCGTGAGGCCCCCACCGCACACCCACCCCCGACCCCCAACAAAAACAACACCCCCCGCGGATACCCAAAAATAAGTAGTCATGCTTTGACTTTTAAAAACATTCTATATTTCCTTCAGTCACATGCATCACACGTGCTCAATTCTCGCTCATTTTGAATCATAAGTCCTTTTGCAATAGTCATATCTTTTTGCACCGGAGATTCGATATCAAATTGTTCAGACCCATCTCCAATTACATGAAAAATATCTGCACATGCAAAGTTAGTAGATCCACCTACTAGCTTCAAATTTTGCTGCATGCTGGTAAAACTTCTTGCTTGATATATATTGTGGCTCGCCTCTGATGGGATAGTCGGATCATCGCATCTTAGTACTGAACGGCAGGGAGCTGATGGAGAAAGATTGCTTACCGAAGAGAGGGCACAGTCGAGAGGGCCGAGAACGAAAGTAAGGGCTCACGATGCGTTGAATGGAGACAAAGTCAACTCAAACTATATAGGAAAGTCGGCCGACAGCATATGGTGGCAACAAGAAAATCTATAAGAAAAGCCTGTATCGGAGATGGCTCCGGTAAAGACCCTCTGACGTTCAAGTCAGTTCTTAACTCAACAAATGGAGGAGCGAGTGAGGTAAATTTTTGGATTGAGTATTTGAGTGTGCGTACCTCCCCAAGGTCTTCTCTTATGTCTATTTATAGGGAGAGCAGGATAAAAGATGAAAGGACGGAAGAGCATTCTGATAACATCTAATCATACGAAGCCACAGGGGGGCATCTTTAAATAGCCCCATCAACAGGCATGCCTTTTATCTGGCACGTCGGTGGTTGTGGTGGTGGACCTCATCGCGTGTGTGTGGCATTATTAATGACTTTGTGGTATCCTATTACGATGCGAAGTAGACCGCTTATGGTATGACCTTAGGATGACGCGACTTAATGTGACTTGCATGACTGCCTGGCGGCCATACTTGACCACCAACTATTTGGTCGATGTCGACATTTAGGTCGGCCACTAGCCGGAGCAAGATGAAAGGGATTGGAAGCAGTCCGAGGTGAGTACTCTGCGTGCCAGCAGTCCCGGGCTCGCCAAATAGGGTTGGAAAGTCAGGTCGGTATATGACCGATCCGAAGTATCAGGCACTGTAGGCAGCTGAAGAATCTGATCTCTGGATCTGAGCTGCCACAACAAGAAATCACGTTAGTTTCTCACCGATGCCACTGTAGAAATAGGCTGGTTGTTGGCCAATATAGTTTTTAATTTAGACAATGTCGCCACGTTCAGGTGATATTGAGGTCGGACTTATACCAATCTCAGCCTTCAAACAAGGTCGACCTCTTGGTGAGGTCGATCTTTCGGGAACCACAATCTTTCGATGAGATCAGCCCTCTGGTGACCCCGACCTTGATCTCCATGATCCGGCCCCACATCGACAACTTCACATCGGTATTCTCCCAATGGCGTCGGCTTTTATCGAGGTAGGCCTTCAGTTCAGATCGGTTAAGTGACGAGGACCTACTCCAATACTTACCCTCCAACTCCTAAGTCAGATTACGTAGTCTTCATTGGGCGAAAGGAGTTAACCAATGTGTGGATCCAAGTAGCTTTTCCTAACCATCCTCGAAGGCTGTGCACAGCGGACTTGTTGTTTCGGGGTGTGGGTCATTGTTTCGTGGAGCATCTCGTTGAGTTCGAAGCATGGTGGTTGAGGTGGAGTATGGTCGTATCTCCACTTCATTCCAGATTAGTTGATCATTAATCAATCGGGGATAATTCGACTAACCATAATTTTTTTCACCTGGGTCTGTGCCGTGAACTGTAGTTCATACTTCTATGGCCCTTCGATCATAGCTTGCATGCTAATAGTTGCCGAACTTCACGACTTCATTAAACGGATATTAGCCAAATAATATTGGATTTCGTCTGGATCTGCGTCGTGAACTATAGCTTATACTTCAGCGGCTCTTCGGCCAGCATTGGCATGCTAACAATTATCAGACTTCACGACTTCATTAAACGGGTATTAGCTGAATAACATCTCGTCGGATACCAACTAACGAGGATGTGGATTGGTCAGCTATCAAGCAATCGAGTTGCTGATGTTTGGAGGAGTTTTTCAAGTCGGAGGAACATCCCGAGTCATCTACCCCCCATAGTGTCGGTCTCGTCAAGGTCGTGATCGACTCATTTTAGAGGGGCTTCTTAATGACTTCCTAGGAGTTCCTCCTTAGATTTTATCGAGGTGACCTCATGTCTCATCAGTGCTCCTACACCTCAAATTTTGTCTACGTGGCCTAGTGTCTCGTCAATGATTTTGACCATACTACACCTCGAAAATCATCGAGGTAACTTGGGGTCTTGAAAAGGGTTTTTGTTGTAGGCCATTCTGTCGCAGAGGAGTATCGTCATTTGCTGGACCTCGAATCTCGTCGAGGCGACCTTGGTGCATGACCAAGGGTTCTCATCATTGCACCTCGAATATGGTCGAGGTGGCTTTTAATTCGATCGAGGGTTAAGCTTCTGAGAGTGAGAGTTGTTTAACACAAAATTGTAGGAAAAAAAAATTTTTATTTATAAGGTGTTCCTATTAATAATACATCCGTAAATTTTCGACGTTCCATGTTCGAAGAATCTCTGTGCCATCCAGGCTCTCAATCTTGTATACTCTAGGTCATAGAACCGCTGAAACTTTATAGGGACCTTTCAAATTCTTTAACAACTTTTCTTGCTCGATCAGTTTGGAGACTTCGACTCTCCTGAGGATTAGGTCTCCAGCTTGGAAGATCTTAGGCTTGTCTCGGGAGTTGTATTATCGAGCTATTCTTTACTGATAGGAAGCCATCCGTCGAAGGTAGGCTGATTTTAACTGAGATCACAACTTCTGTCCTGAATCCCAGTTTGAAGGAGGTCTCTCCGATTGAGATCTAAGGAGTTGTTCAGTAAGACCATAGGATGCTGGAGAGTTTATTAGCCCAATATCCTTTGGCTTGATCGATTCTTATTTCAGACTTTGTAGAATTGTCCTGTTAGTTATCTCAGTTTCTCCATTAGATTGTGGGTGTCCAACTGAGATAAATCGATGGATGATGTGGTACTTTGTGCGAAATTTCTCAAATCTGATATTATCGAATTATTGGCTATTATCGATGATGATCACTTGGGATAGACTAAAGCGGCAGATGATAGATTTTTATAAAAAATTGATAGTCTTCCTTTTTGTTATCTGCACCAGTAGTTCGGCCTCTATCCACTTGGTGAAGATAGTCGATGGTCACGATGATGAACCTTCTTTGTCCACTGGTAGACGGAAAAAGATCGAGTATATCGATTCTCCACTGATCAAATAGCCATGGTGCCAAAATGATTGTGAGTTGGCTTGACGGAAGCCTTTGAATATTTTTCTGCATTATTGGTCAATAATATCCTTGCCGCAGTATCTTATAGGATAACGACTTGTCCCCCAAGTGGTTGTCGTAAATGCCCTCGTGCATCTCCCGAAGAGCGTAGTCAGCTTCGGAGGGTCGAAGGTACTTAAACAGGAGCAAAAATATTGACCTACGGTAGAGTTGGTCATCGATAATCACGTATCAGGCCGTCGGTCTCCTCATTTGACATGCCTCAATAGGATCAGCCGGTAAGATTTTGTTGATTAGAAACTTTACGAATGGATCGATCCAGCTCGAATCATGACCGACCTAAATCTGGTGAACTTTCTTCTTGGAGTCGATACTTGGATTTTTGAGATGCTCGATGAAGATCCTCTCCAACTCGCCATAGCCAGATGTGGTGAGTCGGGACAGAAAATTAGTTCGGACATTCTCTGAGCAGGGGATGTGGTAGATCTCAAAGTAATCAAAATTTATTTACAAAGATCTGAGCTTCTGTAGATACTTGGAGAGAATTGAATCTCAGACTCATATTCTCCTTGAAATTATCTGATGACCAGCTACAGTCAGTGAATATCTTTAGACGTTTTACATCAAAATCTTTGGTGATCTTCAGTCCAGCTATCAGAGCTTCATATTCAGCTTGATTGTTAGAAGCTTTGAAGCCAAACCAAAGAACGTACTCAGTCACCACCCCGTCGATGTTGGTCAAAATGAGACCCACCCTATAGCCTTGGGCGTTTGAGGCTCCATTTACATGCAGAATCTATGCAGGCTCTGAAACTTCTCCTTGGGGGCGGTCCTCGACTGGGTTGTCATCAGTCAGAGTGCACTCGACAATAAAGTCGACGAGTATCTGAGCCTTCATCAAAAATTATGGAATATAAGAGAGATCGAACTCACTGAGTTCGACTGTCTATTTAGCCATCCTTTCCGAAGTGTCTGATCATTGAAGTAGGATCCTCAGGGAGAGATCGATCAGGATCTTTACTGAGTGGGCCTGAAAATAAGGTTGCAGTTGTCAAGTCATCGTGATGATCATGAAGATCATCTTTTCAATCCGAAGATATCTAACTTCCGCCCCACGCAGCATCCGACTTATGTAGTTGATCGATTTCTATATTTTATTTTCTTCTTGAACTAATACAGAGCTCATGACTTCAGGAGTCACAGTCAAATACATGAGTAATTCATCGTCGATATTTGATTTTATCAAAAGTAAAGAAGAACTTAGGTACTGCCTCAGGTCGTCAAAAGCCTTCTGATATTTTTCCATCCAAGTGAAGTTCATCTGTTTGAGGATTTTGAAAAAGGGAAGGCACCGCTCTGCAGACTTGGAGATGAATCGGCTCAAAGATGCAATGCATCCTGCCAGCTTTTGAATATCCTACTGCGAGGTTGGGGCCTTCATGTCAAAAATTATTTTGATCTTTTCTGGGTTGGCCTCGATGCCTCGCTTCGTCACCATGAAACTAAGAAACTTTTCTGATATGACGTCGAAGGCATACTTAGTTGGGTTCAGTTTCATTCGATGTCTGCTCAGGGCATCGAAAGTTTCTACTAAGTCATCGATATAAAGAGCAGCTTCCTTGCTCTTCACGAGCATATCATCAATGTAGACCTCCATGTTGCGATCGATCTGATTTTTGAAGACTTTATTGACCAGTCTCTAATATGTAGCCTCAATATTTTTGAGACCGAAAGACATGATTTTATAGCAGTACAAGCCTGTATTGATGATGAACGCCATCTTCTCCTCATCCTCTGATGCCATCTGAATTTGGTTGTAGCCAAAGAAGACATCCATTAAACTGAGCAACTGATGGCCCGATGTAGCATCAACCAGTTGATTAATCAGAGGCAATGGAAAGCTGTACTTCAGACAAGCTTTATTTAGGTCCGTATAGTCGATGCATATCCACCACTTGCTATTAGCTTTCTTAACCATCACAATATTCATGAGCTAATCTAGATAGTCACCTCATGGATGAAGTCGACTGCTAGCAATCTGTGGACCTCCTCATTGATGGCCTTCTGTCGTTCGGGAACAAAACTTCTTTTTTTTTGTCTCACCAGCTTGTGCTTGGTATTGAGATTTAGTCGATGGACAATCACATTAGATGGGATGTTTGATATATTTGAGATAAATCAGGAAAAAATATCTGCATTCTTTCTTAGAAAGTTGATCAGTTTCTCCCTTAGTTCATTGTTTAGGGAAGATCTGATCTGAACAGTTCTGATCGGATCCTCCTCATTTAGGGGCACCGAGGTGAGTCATTCTGCGGGTTCTCCTCGATTTTTTTCTTTTCTTTGATCCAGTCCATCGTCGATGGAAAGAGTTTCAGCCAGCTTTTTTCTTTTAACTATGGTTAAGTAATATTGTCGGGCCAGCTGCTGATCTTCTCTCATTTCATCAGTTTCTATTTTCATCGGGAAGCACACGAGCAAGTGATACATTGAGATGATTGCTCGAAGCACGTTCAGCCTAGATCATCCCAAGATAACATTATAGACGGAAGGAATCCAGACCATAAGAAATTTGAGTTGCACGATTGATTATCGAAGTGATCATTTGATAGTAACAAAAAGTTCTATCTCTCCTTCTATCTTGATCGAGTCGCCAGTGAATCCATTTAAAGGAGCATTGACTGGTTTAAGTCGATCAATAGAAAGTTGCATTCGAGAAAAACAATCATAAAAAATTATGTCGGCTGAGCTTCCATTATCAATAAGACATCATTTTACATCATAATTGGCTATCGTCATTGATACAAAAACAGCATCATTATGGAGAGTTTGAACTCCTTACAGATCTTTCTCGGAGAAGATGATGTCGTCATTCGATCGTCGATGTTTGGGGGAGCTTTCTAAGTCGTTGAATCTCTAAAGTCTCGGTTCCATGGAGATCATGTTGATCACGCCCGTCATAGATTGAGTGTGAGCTTTCTCGTCGGGGTGTGGCTGAGGTGAGAGTCATCGGCAGCTGCGTAGGTCGGTCCCGCACATACTTCTCGAGATATCTCCATCTTATTAGATCTTCTATCTCATTCTTCAGCTCGATGTACCTTTCAATATTGTGGTCGTAGTCGCAATGGAACCGACAGTAGTACCTCTGATTACAGAATGCTGCTTTTATCTTTATCGACTGGATCGTCGAAAGTAGTCTTCTCCCTCTATCTCCATAAGGATCTATACACGAGAAGTAGTTAGAGAAGTGTAGAAATCATACCTGGGGCTGAAATTTTTAGGCTTCAGACTTGATCGGGAAGGCTCGATTGGGTCCTACGGAGGTTCCTTCTTTCTTGATCTTCTTCTTCAGATCCTTGCCCTCAAATCAACATCGGTCAGTCTCTCCTTCCTCAGCTCGGATGTACTTTTGTGCGCATTCGAGGAGCTCGATATATACTGGGGAAGCATCTTGTCTAGGGAATAGGTGAACTTGGAGCTGCATAGTCCCCGCTTTATGGCCACGATGGCCATCAATTCGTCAAGATCCTAGACTTGTAGGGTGGCAGCATTGAAACGTGCCACAAAGTTTCATAAAAATTCTTCGTCTTGCTGTCTGATAGAGAAAAGGCTATCGGATATCCGTGATGACTTTCGATTGGTACCGAAGTGCTCCAAAAAGAGCTATCCGAGCTGGTCGAACGAATGAATACTCCTTGATTGAAGTCTAGAGTATCATGTTCGGACGATTTTCCTCAGGGTGACTAGAAAGACGATGCAGAGGAGGGTTTCGGATGCCCCGTGAAGAAGCATGAGAGTTTTATAGCTCTCAAGATGGTTGAGCGAATCGGTGGTGCCATCGTACGGTTCCACCTATGGCATCTTAAATTGATCTAAAATCGATTCATCGAGAATCCATCGAGAGAAGGGCAAACGAGTGCTGATATCGAGCTCACTGGTAGGATCTCGATTATTCGCTTGGAGTCGATTCAAATGACGATCAAACTCCTTCAGCTTGAGATCGTATTCATTCAACTGCCATTGAGATTTATCGGGATGCTTGGAATATCCGGAGGTAGAACTTTCTCTAGAAGAAGATCTTGACAGAGATTGTGGCCTTTTTCCCTTGTATGAAGCTCGTCGAGGGGAAGGGGATCGACGATTACTGGAAGTGGCATGTAGAGTGTGCCGAGAGTCAACTTGTGGTGACCACTAGATGAGTTGAGAAGCTGTCTGGTGGGAACGTCGAGATGAGTAGCAAGATGGAGAATGGGGCCAGGGACTTTGCCTGGAGGGCACATCCCACGATGTCGAATCCTCTATCTGCCATAGCTGCTGTTGCTATTGCTCCGCAGTCTGCTGGAGACTATGGACAGCCTTTGTCAATACTCTAACTTGCTATACCAAGGCGGCAAGTTGTTAAATAGCTTCGACAAAAATCTTTCAATGCTCAAGTCAGTTTTTAGCTCAACAAATGAAGGAGCGAGTGAGGCAGAGTTTCAGGCTCTGAGCATTTAAGTGTGCATACCTCATGGGGGTCTTCTCTTATCTCCATTTATAGAGAGAGTAAGATGAAGGAGAAAGGATGGAAGAGTATTCCAATAATATCCAATCATATAGAGCCATATGAGGGCATCTTTAAATGGCCCCGTCAGTGGGCATGCTTTTTGTCCGACATGCCGGTGGTTACGATAGCGTGCCTTATCCCGTGCATGTGGCACAATTAATGACTTTGTGGTGTCCTATCACAGCGCAGAGCAGACCGCTCAGGATATGATCTCAGGATGATGCGATTTGATGTGACTCAACGTGACTGTCTATCGGCCACACTTGACCGCCAGCTATTTGGCCAATGTCGACATCCAGGTTGGCCACCAGCCGGAGTAAGATGAAAGGGATTGAAAGTAGCCCGATGTGAGTACCCTATGTGCCAGCAGTTCCGGGCTCACCAAGTATATTTGGAAAGTCAGGTCGGTATATGATCGATCTGAAGTATCAGACACCGTAGGCAGTTGAAGAACTCGATCTTCGGATCTGGACTGTCGCAACAGGAAACCACGTTAGTTTCTCGCTGATGCCATCGGAAAAACAAGCCAATCATTGGCCGATGTAGTTTTTAACTGGGACAATGTCGCCATATTCAGGTGATGTTGAGGTCGAACTTATACCAACCTCAGCCTTCAGACAAGGTCGGCCTCCCGGTAAAGCCAATTTTTTGAAGACTACAATCTTTCGATGAGGTCGGCCCTTTGGTGACCCCGACCTTATGCCAAGATCAGCTTTACGATTATCTTCATGATCCAGTTCCATATCGACAGCTTCACGTTGATATTTTTCCAATGGCGTCGTCTTTTATTGAGGTAAGCCTCCGATTGAGATTGATTAAGTGACGAGGATCTATCCCAATAGTATATATTCACAAAAGTAGCAAATTACTTAAATTTTTGCTGCATTTTTTGAATCATAAATCTTCATGATGATTGCCGTATCACATTGTCCTATGCTCTCTCTAATTGCATTTAAAATTATAAGTATCTGCATGAACAGTAAATGATGTGTTCAGAGGCAATGTTGTGCTCCTCATAAAATTGTAAGTAGTGCTTGGACACGTCCCATATGTCCATCCATGCTGTTTAATCATAATTGTTAACTTTTACCCAAAAAAAAAAAATCATAATTGTGAACCTAAGTTTCTTTCTTTTTCAAGCTTTGCTACTGGATCCCAAAAATTAGGCTTTAGTGACTGAACAGTTTTTCTTATGGTATTTTTGTATCATGACAGGCTGATATCCTTGATGCCACGTGTCACACAAAGTTGCGTTGTGAATGCGCCAAAGCATCCACCATCCTGATGTGGCCAGCAGCCCCCTTGCAAGCGGTGGCCCAAATCCAATCCTCACTAATCAAACTCTATTATTTCTTTTAACAGCACGTTGCGCTCTTCATGTAACGCCACCGAACCCGCATTTGCAATAGCCGAGCCAAATCCTAAAGCCATGTATCAAACAGAAATTTTACCCGATCTCCTAATCTCAGCCGTCGGATCCGTGAGGCATTATCCAAGTGGAGCACGCCAAAATGGGTCCACGAATCGTACGAGCGTAACTAAACGCGATCCCGTCACCCCCATTCCAAATCTAGTGCTGCCCCACATGAACGTTAAGCAAACCCTCCCCCCTCTCCTCCCTTCTCTACTTCCTCCTTCCAGAAAACTTCACGCCCCTCCCCTCCCGCCCTCCGCAGTCTTACCGCCGATCCAAAGAGGATCCGGAAACCGCCCCCGATTCCACCTTTGATGATGAAATCGACGGAGGAGGATGAGGTTCATGAGAGGCAGGCAGAGCTGCCTGAGGAGAACCGTACTCACTCGCCGCCGCGGCCAAGGCTCTCGCAATCCCGCCTCCATAACTTCTCCTTCCCGACCCTCAGCTGGGGGCGCCACAAGCTCCTGCGGTGCATGAACCTCAAGGGCGGTGCCACCAGCGAGAACGCTGGATCGGTGGTCCCGGCGGCGGCGCAGCACGACCCCCGGGATGGCCAGAAGCGCCCGGCCTCTTCCTCCTCCCCAGAGAAATCCCACCCTCCGTGGGCGCCTCCGGGGGCGAGAGACTCCAAGGAGGCCGATGAAAGATCACCGGAGGAAGGGGAGAGAGAGGAGTCCTCCTCATCTGCTGCTGCTGCTGCGGCGGCGGCGGCCATGAGGCCATGGAATCTGAGGACGAGGAGGGCTGCCTGTAGTGCTCCAACGGAGAACGGGCGGCCCCGGAACCCCAATTCAGCTGCTGGGTCGCCATCTCCACTGGCGGCCGAGAACAGCAACCTGGTGGCGAGGCTGGTCAGGCTGAGACTAGATGGCGCGGAGAAGGGGGAGCGGCAGAAGTTCTCGATCTCGCTGTCTCGCGAGGAGATAGAAGAGGACTTTTTGTTGTTCAAGGGAACGAAGCCTCCTCGGAGGCCTAAGAAGAGGCAGAGGATCGTTCAGAAGCAGCTGGATGTAAGGGAGTTTTTAATAAAAATCCGATCTTTTTCAAGTTTTTTCCTCCTTTTCTTGGTATAATTGAATCCTTAATTTTCTTTTCCGATCAAATTAGCTTTTGTAACTCTCTTGGGATTTTGTTTGCAGTCTGTTTTACCCGGTTTGTGGCTGTCCGAGATAACTCCTGATTTGTACAAAATTGATGAGTAAGGTAGTCACCATTTTTTTTTTTTTTTGTTTTTATCCTTTTAAGCTTTTATTCTAGATTTTTTGAATTTTTCTGTGTAAATTTGAAGCGACGCCTTGATGAATTGTTTTCTGTTTGCAGAAGTTAAAGGATGTGATCAAAGTGGATGTTTGTTTGTGAAGAAAGCTTCAGGGTTTTTAGTTGCTGACTATTACTTTAGTCCTGTGTCCATGGTTAGTGTGGTTTTGTAGCACACCGTATTGATCTGTAAATTAAAAGTGTAAATAAAGGTGTTTAAAGTTTGCATTTTGATATGCTATGCAAGCTTGCTTCTTTACATTGTTGTCTAATTTAAATTTCTTTTCATTAATTCTGTTTTAAATTTTCTGAAAATTATTTGCTTAAAGTGGACATGGCAAGATGGTCTTGTTTGAATTCATAAATGTTATATTACAAGATTTTTCTAAAAAATAAATACTCTGTTATTTGGCAACTAAGCTTGGATTGTAGTCCATGTCTTGAAAGAGCTGTCATGTTGTTACCTCAATATATCTTGGTTCGAGCGTTTGGGGAGAGGCATGATGGGAACTTGTGGAAAAGGTTGTAAAGATGCTAGCTTGTTGCTGCAATTTAATAGGGCTTCAGGGGTGATAAAATTCGAGAAAACTCTCCTGATTCCTGAAGAACAATTATGGTTTTGTTTGCTAGCTGGGTATTTTGTTGATAAAAAAGAGAGGCTAACACTCAGAGGTGCTTGATCAATGAAAAAACAAAAAACACTTCGTGGACGAAGCCAGAATAAGATTTGATGTAGTGCGACTTGCATGGAAAGGGGCGCCTTTGCCTTTAAAGTAACCTCTAGTAAGAATAAAAGAAAAAAGTGTGACAGTGTGACTGCTCATGGTAATGCCTAAAGTCAGTAAGTGCTGAAACATTTTGAGCTACACATTTGTCGTTTGCATATATAACCTTGCTCGGAGTGCAGTTTCTGATGCTTTGTGATTTTGACTTCACTTACACTTTTATTTGTTGACTAATTTTGATGTGAGAGACAGATGCTGTAGTTTGTTGATTGTTTTCAACAGTTAATTCTTTTTAACTTCCATATATTTGCTACTCAGTGGCAATTACCATGTATATTGGTGCTATCCTTTGTCTTTTCTATCTTTAATTCTTCATGCTTGTTTCGCCTGTTCTGTCGTAGCATCAGAATGCATGTGTTTTGAGCTAGATGTTGTGATATGCTGCCACATATATGACACAGTGGAGTGACAGAATTTTGTATGATTCCCTTTGCACTTCCTGCATTGGAGGGTCATACTTCTTTAGAATGGTGACCTGATGCTAAAAGGTTATATCGATCAGAATCTCAAATAAAAAAAAAAATGTGTTTTTATTGTTCTTGTTGCTTGTTTTGAAGATTCCTTCACAAAATTGGGCGGCCATCTTTCTTGTTTCCACACTGAACTGAAACACTTGCTCAATATATTGTTGCTTTATCAGGTGGCTAGCAGCCTTTAGATGTTGGTAGGCTTCTTTAAGAAGTTTTTCCTCCATTGAACTTGGTCATCTTCATTTTAAGTATGTTCTTATGGCTCCACAATGAATAGAATGATGACATTTTATTGTATCTAATAAAGAGTTACTGCTGCAGGAAATAGTATCCAAATCAGAAACCTAACCATGAAAGCCGTGGATGGCACTTATTATGAAATATTTTTGAAAATTAAACACTATTATTTATTTTTTGAACACTTATAATGAAATAATTGCTAGATTGAATAAAATGTTGTTTTCTACACGTAGTTGGTTATAGGTGTATCTAGGCCCTCAGTTAGTTGAAATTATTATGTCAGCTGTTGACTTGTGATGAACGTTAGCTCTCTGACTCAAATCATCTCATGTGATTTGAGAATTCTAATTCATCTTGCTGACTTACTAATGCTTAGGATTTGTTTAAAGTTAAGGCCAGAAATGAATTCAGTTGGTTCACTCAATTTTTTTCATGTCTTGTACTGTCCTCTGAGAATTCTAACCATTCTTTGCCTTGCAATTGAAGCCTTCTTATAGCTAATTGATTAACCAAGCATCCAAGTCATTCAAGTGTGTATCCTTCAAGGCTTGAAAATTTTTTCTGGGAAAAAAATGTTTAATCCTGAGGATGAAAACTGAAAGCTGTAATCATTAAAAACATAAATCGTGATCAATTACGAACTTTAATAGAAAAATAAAGATAGATGAAGAAGAATGTATCTATAGAAAAGAAACCCTTGAAGACAACCACTGAAAGAAACACTGTAACTGCAAGGAAGAGAAACTAGTGGGATGGTGGTAATAGTTTAAAAAGGAACATACTTGGTAAATTTTGACATAAATAGCGAATTATTTTAAAATGGAAATTCCCTTCCATCCAACCCGCCGTGTGCCTTATATGCATAGACCTATGCAACACACATTGCAGGGAACATGTGCACATGAACATGATCTTTCTTCTTGAACACTCTTTGTTTGAATCCATTTTACCATTCCCCGTTCTCCTTTAAAAGTTGCCCATGAATTCAGTTTAGATGGCTAAAACAGTTTGTTATTTTCTATTTTATTTAGATAAAGGCATACCAATAAGTTTGGCTGTCTTATTTTATCCTTCATTTATCTCTTATTTTAATAATTTACTTTTTTGGTTGCTTCCCCTAATTCAGAATCTTTTCTTTTAGCTATACAGATCTAGACATGGTGATTTTCATAAATTTGCTCTCCTTTTCTTTTATATTATATGATTGTTTAGAAACCAACAGAAAACAGGGCATGGTGATTGCATCAATAACTTTATGTTATATTTATGTAAATCATGTAATGGACCGGTTGAAGCTTTGGTTGTTGAAGGTTTATTGACGGTTAGTCTAATCAAATCTTTGTTGATTTCCAATTTCTGTTTTTCCTTTTCCAACTTCCATTATGTTTGTATGTAGAATCACTCTCTTTCTACAATTTTTACTTTAAGATGTCTTCTGTTTGTGTGGGGTCAATTTGTATATTGAAGTACCAGTTATTGATTTTTGAGTGTTTTCATCATCAGATGTCAATGCTCTGTAAACTAGCACGATAGACCTTGCATGGAACCTGAAAGAACAGTTGGCGGAGAGGGAAATATATAGTATGGGTTTCACAATTTAAGGTCATGCAACCAGTGTACAACTGTTCAGGATTCCACCAAACTTGGGAATGAAGGGAGTCTTTAAATGAGCATTGGTTAAGGCAATGTTTAATATAGACTATCCTACCTTGAACGCACGGATGGCCAACTGAAGAACCACATTTTTTTCCTCTTTCCACAGAAATTATATGATCATCTTGTATAATCTTGACCGTGAATAGCATTTTGTGCTTCTTTCTATCACATACCCATTACAATTGAATGAAAATAAAAATGATTAGGGGAGTCATTCTGTGCTTATGTTTGGTTAGGGATAACCATTTTCTGTCATTGAAAGTCAGTCCAACTTAAGGGGTTGTGAGATATAAAGTTTTTAGCATTTTAATTCTCACTTTCAGTAAACATCTTACTTATCTCGACCATTACAACCAAAACCAGTTGATTGCTTGGGATCAATTTTATAGGTTTTAGTCAATATTTTGTTTTTGTTCAAGCATGTTTTAGTGGAAATCTGTTTCTGCCTAGTTTCAATGAACTGCTTCGGGTAAATATGCCCCATCTCACCAAAAATGCCTTTACAAAGTCCTCATAGGATGTTTAATTTGAAAATTTGCTTCCAGTAACTTGTAAAATTCTGAATGATATGCTTTTAGATATAATGTTCAAACAATGGATCAGAGGAAGTTGGTTCGTGAAATATTTCTGGTTCTTTATTTCTTTTACTGGATTGAAAATGGCTCAGAGTCAGAATTTTAGAACTAGAAGGTCAAGAAGAAGCTAGGTTCATGGGATATTAAAGGTCTTAGTAATCTTTCTACTTTTCTTCTTATTTGATGCTAAGATTTTGGCATCAAATTGGTTTTCTATTTTAATAGTCCTCACTGATTTCACTGCCCAGCCCCTTCAAAAAAAAAAAAAAAAAACAGCCACACACAAAAGAAAAAACAAAGGAAAAAAAATAAAGACCTCCTTGTTTTTGCTGCTGGATTTCCATGTTTATGATCCCTGATAGAAGGATCTTTTGGATGTCTCCGACTTGTTTTTGCTGCTGGATTAAGCAACGGCTTCCTATTTTTTTGTTTGTTTCTGAGTTAAAATTTTCTTTCAGATATGTCTGCATGGTAACTAGTTTGGGATTGAGGCTTAGGTAAGTTAATTGAGTATAAGTCTGCAGGGTCAGGGAAGACACTTTAAATAAAAGTAGTTAAATACTGACCTATTATGAACATGAGAAAAATAATTCATTATGTATAGGAAGACACTTTATCCAGCTTTTAGTAGACTTCTTTATATTTGCTTTATTATTCATATGAAGATCGAAAACTGAAGATGCGTTGGATTTCATTTTATCGCGTATATTATGAATAGTTCTTGCAAATTAGTAGCATGCAAAACCAATGCAGTGTAGTAGTCACTAATTCATGAAAGAGAAGAAACAAAGACCATAGAAAATGAAAGTAGAGGTTTATGTTAATAGAAAGGCAATTTATTTATGGGTCATTTGAACTTTATGATGGTTTTATTAACCATGTGTAGACAATTGATGGCAGTTTAATTTTCACTTCATGACAATATATTACAAGAAGATCTGTGAAATCAATTGGATTGGTTTATATGGTATATTACTGCATTATGATCTACGTATTGTATTAGTTGTATGGGAAAATGGATTCTATTTTAAGTTACTACTTGTTTATCCAGGATGATGGATGAGGGAGTGCGTACCTGCACTAGGGCATCTGCAGGTCTGCCTGGCAGTGTTTAAATGAGATAAATCAAAGCAAGTAGATCTTACAAAATCGGATTATATTTATCAAATTCCTATACCCTAGTGCAGGTGGAGGCTGTTGAGGAAAACATTTTGAGATTCAATCCTCAATAAGCCCAGAACGAGGTTCAGGATGACGAACGGAGTCCAACGAGTTCAAGAACAGTCCAAATGGAGTAGATACGCATGATAGAAGGCCAACATGGAGGCTGATACAGCCCACGGGCCGTCGGAGGAGCCCACGGACCAGCGGAGGCCGGCGGTGGAGCGGGCCAGGCCCGACGGTGGAGCAGGCATGCGGGCACGCACGGGCCAGCCCAGTGGATGCGCAAGCGTGTGGCCTATGATGGTTTTTTATCGCGGTCCACAATAGACCAGCAGTCCATAGGAGGGTGCGTGCACCACACGCTCGTTTCCCCTGAATTTTGCACGGTCCACAGTGGACCGGCGCTGTTTTCCTAAAGGTTTCTCACAGTCTATGGGATTTTTCATGGACTATTTCGCGATCGGATAGTCAAGAGAGGTGCCGAGCATGTTCTGATGGTTCGATGGATATTTTGGTGCTATTAGGAAGTCCAATTCTCATTGGAGTCGGGATTGGGCTCGATCTGAGGGCTTTAAAAACCCCTATGGGCAACAGTGAGAATGGTAGCAGCGTGATCAACAGAGAATTCTGTGGTTCGGTAGCAGCAGCATGAGGAGCACCGATAGAGAGAAAAGGTATAGGGTACCTCTGGCAGACTATCAGACAGCGGTCGTTTTAGGAGTTCAGAGGATTTTCTAGAGAGAGAGAATTTTTATAAGGGAGAGCTTCTTATTGAGAGAGAGAGATTGATGTACGAGGGTTGAGGGTGTGATATTCTTTTATAAATTTTTTCTTTTTCATAGTGAGGTTTGTATGCCTCGTGGAGACGAGCCTTTTAGCTGATCCACATATTTGATTGTATTTTTTATTTTATTTTATTTTTTCTGCTGTAATACGTAGTTTTGAATCCTACATAACAAGTGGTATCAGAACTAGATGATACTATAGTGCAGGTTGTGGCGGTGGTGATCAAGATTGAAGATGGAGAAGACAGGCTCGATCAAGGGGGAGATCAACAGATTTGATGGAAAGAATAATTTTTTCTTGTGGCAAATGAGGGTGAAGGACGTACTCATCCAGCAAAGGTTGATTGATGTTCTTTTATACGAGAAACTGACCACCATAGAGATGCAGGATTGGAGGTGGCTCCAGATGTAGGTGGTGAGGATGATCTGCTTGTACCTAGCAAATGACATGGTGATCTATGTATTTAGCGAGATTTTTTCAATGACGATGTGGTTGAAGCTCGAGGAGTTGTACATAGCGAAGTCCCTCACCAATACTCTCTTCCTCTGGAGGTAGTTCTACCAACTGCGAATGACTGAGAGACAAAGCGTACAGAAGTATTTTAGTCACTTCCGAAAGATCCTCACCGACCTCCTCAGTGTTAGCAAAAAAGTTGAGAAGAAGATCAGGATGTTTGCCTTGCTAGCATCGCTTTTCCCTTTGTATGAGTCCTTAGTGACTACTCTTTTAGTAGAGAAGAGCATCATCAAGATGGATGAGGTCATCACGGTGATTCTCCAAAATGAGGTTCTCAGGAGGAAGAACCCAGCTTCGAGCTCAGATGACGGTAGCTCAACTTTGGTGGTTTTTGAAGGAGCAGGTGGCAAATAGAGCAACAGAAGATTATGACGAGGACGGTTCAAATCCAAGATGAGGGACTTGAGCAAGATCAGATGTTATCGGTGCAACATGTTGGGGCATCTAGCCAGAAATTGCCTGCAATGAAGAGATAGAATGAGGACTGCTGTAGTGACGGCCAGTAGCGAGTCAGAAGATGATGTTTTGATGATATCTGATAAGGTATCTACTTCTTTCCAGTAGTGAATTTTAGATTCTTCATGCACCTATCATATATATTGCAGAGAGGAGCAGTTTGATTTTCTGAAGAACAGTGAGGGCACTGTTCATCTATCGAATGGATCGAGCTTTGCGATCAAAGGTATCAGGATGGTCAATTAGAAGACACATGATGGTGTAGTGAGGAGATTGGGAGAGATCCGATACATATCCAATTTTAGATAGAATCTTATCTCATGAGCAGACTGGATTCAAACGACTACAGGATGGTAGCTGGTGATGAAATTCTAAAGATTTTGTGCGGGATAGGGTGATATTGAAGGGGAAGAAGAGGACGAGAGGATATTACTATCTGGTGGAGAGCCCAGTACGAGGTGGAGCTTCAAGAGCCAGAGAGAGCCCAGAGTGAGGTAGAGCTTTAGGTGGAGGTGGATCGAGCACAAGATGTGAGACTCAGAAGGATGAGAAGTGATATCGTATGATGAAGTTTCTATTGCCGTAGGAGACTATCCTGAGCAGATCTCAGATTAGGAGAAGCACAGTATACGACGAAAATAGGATCGAGCAGTCTGGCTCGACTCCTATATTTATCTGTCCATGATCAGCAGGCATTTGCCCCAGGACATAGGGACGAGATGATCCAGAAAGCTCTCAAAGTTAGAAGGAGGCTGAATGTCGAGTAGAAGTGAAGATTGTTGAGAAAAATATCGAGAGATTCAGTCCACAATAAGCCCAGAACGAAGTCTGAGACGACAAACAGAGTCCAATAAACTCAAGAACAGTCCAAACGAGACTCAGACGGAGGAGAAACGTGCGATAGAAGGCCAGCATGGAGGTTGGTATGGCCCACGAGCTGTCGAAGGGGTCCACTGGCTGGCGGAGGCCGACGGTGGAGCACGTCAGGCTTGACGGTGGAGTAGGTGCGTGGCCCAACGCTCGGGCACGCACGGGTTGGCCCAGCAGATGTGCAAGCACACGGCCTATGATGGCATTTTATTGTGGTCCATGATGGACCGACGGTCCATGGGAGGATGCGTGGATCGAGCACCCATTTTTTTTGGGTTTCGCATGGTCCACAGTGGATCAGCACTATTTCTCTAAAGATTTCTTGCGGTATATGAGGTTTTTGATGGACCGTTTCACGATCGGACAGTCGAGAGAGGTGTCAGGCGTGATCTGACGATTCGATGGGTGTTTTGGTGCTATTAGGAAGCCCAATTCTTATTGGAGACAGGATTGAGCTCAATTTGAGGGCTTGTTGCCCTAAGAATTAATTTTGATGGTCACAAATTATTTAAGGAGACTACTAATGAGTTTCTTATCCTTGAAAGATTTTTTGGTATTATTTTAGGTAGTCTAAAATATTGAGTCTGAAAAGCTCCTTTAAGAGTGCCAAAGTTAAAGATTTTGCAAGTTGGAGATATTTTTGAAGTCTTTTGGGAATATCAAATTCATTCAAATCTATTTAAGAGTGTTTGGTAGTGTTTTGGTAAGTTTCAGACTTTAAATATATAAAAAATTGGGTTGAAACAAAATGGGACGACCCAACAAGGTCATCTCTTTTTATTGGGTAGCCGGCACGCACCTGTTTTGGCTTGTGGCACGCAGTGGGATGACCTATGGGTCGGCGCCTGAGACCTTGAGATCAAAATAGAGATCGAGCTCGATTTTTTGTCTAGCCAAATGAGGTGACTCATGGGTCTACCCATTCCCAGTGAAGCATCCCATGGGTCGACCTATTCTGGACGAACACTCGTAACAGCTAGTTTTCAGTCTATTTTTGCAAGAGATGGGTAGACTATAAATGAAGACTCCAACGGCTCTTAACCAACTCTAAGATACTCTCAAGACCAAATGAAGACTATAAATGCTCTCTAGAGGTGGAAAATCAAACAAGAAATAAGCATTCAAGCTCAAATCCGTGAATGAGAAAAGAAAATCCTAGAAAGAGAGAAAAGAAGCATTCAATCAGCTCACCAACCACTTTTCAGCTGCATTCAAGTTTTTCAATCATTTAAGGATGTCCAATAAAGGCTTCTACTCTTTGAGTATTGTACTTTAATTATTTTTATTGTGCTCATTTAAGGAGCTTGTGTGTGCTGAAATTTCTGTACTTATATCTTTTGTTATTGTACATTGAGTTTTGAGTTTTGGGAGATTCCAAAACTAAGAAAGATTGATCCGAACCTGTAATCGAAGGGTTTGTGGATTGGCTTGTATCCGAAAAATAAATGTTCTTGCTTGGACAGTAAGGATCGGTGTTATCTGATGTGTTGTATTTTGAAATCCTTTTAGTGGATTAAATTCTCAAGTTGGGACTTGGAGAGTAGATGTAGGTGCAAGGTTAGCACCGAACTACTATAAATTCTTTGTGTTTGATGTGCTTGCATATCTTCTTTTCTTCATTATGCTTTATACTTGCTTATTTGTTAATTATAGTTCTTCCTCTTTTCTTTGTAAATTAACTCACCTCGCTCGTCAAGTTGAGCACTTTGCTTGCGAGCACTAATCACTAAAAATTTAAAAGACCCAATTCACCCCTCTCTTGGGCTCCATATCTGGGCAACAAGTAGTATCAGAGCCTGATGCTCTAGTCCTTGCTTGATTTAACCATCAAGAGCCAAAGATCTATGACAGCCCAATTTGGCACATCTCTAGCCGAGGGGCAATCTACAAACTGACCTCCACTTTTCAATAGGTCTAACTACATCTATTAGAAAGCTCAGATGAGAATATTTATTCAAATACTTGACTATGATATATGGAGTATCATAGTAAATGGATCTCACACACCCACTAAGTTGATTGATGGTGTGTCCCTCCCTAAGTCGGAAGGTGAATGGGATGAGTTTAATAAAAAAATAGGACAGCTCAATGCTAAAGCCATGAATGTCTTATATTATGCCTTAGATGCAAATGAATTTAACCGTATTTCTATTTATAATTCAGCTAAAAAAATTTGGGATAGGTTAGAAGTTACTCATGAGAGCACAAACCAAGTAAAAGAGTCAAAAATCAACATGTTTGTGCACAACTATGAATTGTTCAAAATGGAACCTGATAAGTCTATAACATAAATATTTATTTGTTTCACTGAAATCATAAATGGTCTAAAAAGTCTTAGAAAGTATTATTCTAACAGTGACCTTGTAAGAAAAATTCTTAGATCTCTACCAAGATCATAGGAGACAAAAGTCACAGCGATTTAAGAAGCCAAGGACTTAAATATTTTACCTCTGAAGGAGCTGTTTGGATCTCTCATGACCCACGAGTTGACCATGAAGCAACATTCTGAAGAAGAGACCAAAAGAAAGAAAATAATTATCTTCAAATCAATGGCTCAAGAAGAAGAAGATTCAAAAAAATCAGAAAACAGTGAAGATGATGAGGATCTTGCATTAATCACAAAAAAATTTAGACATTTTATGAGGAAAAGAAGACAAGTTTCCAAGAGAAACCACCAATTAAGGGAGAGCCGAGTAAAGAAAAAAAGAAAGAACAGTCCGTCATTTGTTATAAGTGCAAAAAGTCGGACCACTTTAGATCGGACTGTCTGCAACTCAAGAAGGGTCCAAAGAAGTTCAAGAAGAAAAAGACAATAATGGCTACATGGAGCGACAGTGATAACTCCATCTCTGATGATGAATCTCATGAACAAGCCAATCTGTGCCTTATGGCATATGAAAATGAGGTAACCTCTGAAACTCAAAATGAATTTTTTTATGATGAACTGTAAGATGCATTTCATGAGCTTTTGAATGATTTAAAGAAATTAGGACTGAACAATAAAGGTCTAAAATTAAAAAATCAAACTTTGTTGAAAGAAAAAGAAGAGATCTCTAACAAAAATAAAGAATTAGAAATGAAATATCAAATTCTTGTAAAGAAAAATCAGAATCTCAAGGAAGAAGTAACCAAACTGAAACCAATAGTTGATAGATTTATCCTAAGCTCAAATAAATTTCAAATGATTATTAATAATCAAAGAGCAGTGCATGATAAAATCGAATTTGGTTACAATACTCTTAAAAAATAAAAATTTCTAAAAAATATTTTTGTAAATACATCTATGAACAACTTGCCAAATATTACATATTTTGAATATGGCAAGATAGGACATAAAGCTTATGCATGCTTATCAAACAAATTTGTTGGTCCAAATGTTAAGAAAATATGGGTTCCAAAAGGAACCATTGTGACTAATCCCAAAAGATCCAAGTTAGCTTGGGTATCTAAAATTAAAACTTAATTTCATGTGTGTAGGTGTGTCTTGCATCTCAAGAAACGAAGCGAAAGTGGTATCTTGATAGTGGATATTCAGGACACATGACAGGTGATGAGTTTCAATTCATCATTTTGAAAGCTAAGAATGGAGGGATGGTCACCTTTAGAGATAATGGCAAAGAAAAAAATCATCGAAATAGGTAACATTGATATCACTCCCTCCACTTGTATTGAAAATATTTTGCTTGTAGATGGTCTTAAGCATAATCTTTTAAGCATTAGTCAATTATGTGATAAAGGTTATAAAGTAGTTTTTGAATCATCCATGTGTATTGTAACTAGTCCTTTTGGTGATAGCACTAGGTTCATTGGACATAGGCATGGCAATGTTTACATGGTAGATTTAGATAATCTTTTCTTGCAAAATATGCAATGTCTTGTGACCATGAATGCTAAAATCAATGAGACTAGTTGGCTTTGGCATCGTAGGCTTGCACATATTAGTATGCACACACTATCTAAAATTATTAAAATGTATTTAGCGTTTGGTTTGCCAAAGATAAGTTTTGACAAAGATAAAATTTGTGATGCATATCAATTAGGTAAACAAACAAGAGTTTCTTTTAAACCTACGAACATTGTTTCCACTTCGAAACCTTTAAAACTTTTACATATAGATTTGTTTGGTCCTACAAGGATAACTAGTCTAGGAGGTAAAAGAGATGGTTTTGTGATTATCGATGATTTCTCACGTTTCACTTGGGTTTTGTTTTTAGCATCTAAAGATGAAATATTTTTAGCATTTTTTAAGTTTTGCCGAAAAGTTTCAAATGAAAAAAGTTTACCAATTGTTTCAATTCATAGTGACCATGGTACTGAATTTGAAAATAAAGATTTTAAAAAATTTTGTAATGAAAAAAGAATAAATCATAATTTTTCTACACCTAGAACATCCTAACAAAATGGGATAGTAGAAAGAAAAAATAGAACTCTTGAAGAAATGATCCATACCATGCTATGTGAGAGCAAGCTTCCAAAATATTTTTGGACAAAAATAATCAACACAGCATGTTACATCTGAAACCGTGCTTTAATAAGACCAATTTTAAAGAAAATACTTTATGAATTATAGAAAGGTAGAAACCTAATATAGGATATTTTTATGTTTTTGGTTGCCATTGCTTAGTTTTAAATAATGACAAAAATAGCTTAGGTAAATTTGATGCTAAATCTGATAAAGCTATCTTTCTTGACTATTCTTCTAGTAAAGCTTTTAGAGTTTTCAATAAAAGAACTTTAGTAGTGGAAGAGTCAATTCATATAGTTTTTGATGAGACTAATGATCTTCTATCAAGAAAGAGAAAGGGTGCTGATGATGTAGGTATCATAGAAGAAGGAATGAAAGAGCTCACCATCAATGACTCAAATGAGCAAAACAATGATCAGCTGAAGGAAAAGCATGAGGATGAGAGCATCAATGATCAAAATGTTTAAGAACAACCTCAAGGTACAAATGATTTTTCAAGAAAATGGAGGTATGTCCATAATCACCTCAAAGAATTAATCATTGGTGATTCGGTACAAGAGATAAGAACTCGATCTTCTCTAAGAGATGTATATAATTATGTAGCTTTTGTTTCTTACTTAGAACCTAAGACAATAGAAGAAGCTGAACAAGATCATAACTGGATAAATGCTATGCAAAAAGAGTTAAATCAGTTTGAAAGAAACAATGTATGGACTCTTGTTGCTAGACCTAAAAATCATCCAATAATCGAAATAAAATGGGTATATAGGAATAAATTAGATGAAGATGGTAATGTTATTAGAAATAAGGCAAGATTAGTTGCTAAAGGATATAACCAACAGGAAAGAATTGATTTTGATAAAATATTTGCACCCGTTACTAGATTAAAAGCTATAAGAATGCTGCTTACTTATGCATATTTCATGAATTTTAAATTATTTCAAATAGATGTTAAAAGTACCTTTCTAAATGATTATATTGTTGAAGAGGTATATATAGAACAACCTTCTAGATTTTGAAAATCATAAATATTCAGATCATGCCTTCAAATTAAATAAAGCCTTGTATGGTTTGAAACAAGCCTCTAGGGCTTGGTATGAAAGACTAAGTAAGTTTTTATTAGAAAATAATTTTTCAAGAAGAAAAGTAGATACAACTCTTTTTATAAAAAGAAAAGGTACTAGTTATACAAATATATGTTGATGATAATATATTTGGGTCTACTAATGAAGCTTTGTGTCAATAATTTGTCAAGCTTATGCAGAGAAAGTTCGAGATGAGTATGATGGAAGAACTCACATTCTTCCTCGGACTCCAGATCAAGCAAATGAAGGAAGAGATCTTCATTATCCAAAGCAAGTACATAAGAAAATTATTAAAAAAATTTAGGATGGAGAGCTCCAATAGTGCAAGTACTCCTATGACCTCTTCCTGTAAATTAGATAAGGATGAACATAGTAAGTCTATTGATTCAAAGTTTTATAGAGGCATGATAGGTTCCTTGTTATATCTTGCTACCAACAGACCTAATATAATGTTCAACGTATATCTGTGTGTTAGATTTCAGTCAAACTCTAAGGAATCTTACTTAAATGCTGTTAAAAGAATTCTCAAATACCTAAAATAAACACAAAACCTAGGGCTTTGATTTTCTAAGCAACCTTCTATTGATTTAATAGATTACTCATATGCTGATTTTACTAGATGTAGATTAGATAAAAAAAGTACTAGTAGAACTTGCCAATTTTTAGGAGTCAACTTAATCTCTTGGTTTAACAAGAAGCAAAATTCGATGGTATTGTCTACGATCAAGATCGAGCACATTGCAACTGAAAGTTGCTGTGGTCAAATCTTGTGGATTAAACAATAGCTCATAGATTTTAAAATTGAACTTAAAGATATTCCAATAAGATGTGACAATACTAGTGCCATTAGTTTGACAAAGAATCCAATCCAACACTTTAGGTCAAAATATATTAAAATTAGACATCGCTTTATAAGAGAATATATTCAAAACAAGGATATAACACTTAAATACATAAATATTAAAAAATAATTAGCTGATATATTCACTAAAGCTTTAAATGAAGATAGATTTTACGTAATTAGAAGAAAATTAGGCATCTTAGATCCATTTGCTTGATCACTCATCTCTCTCTCAAAATTCATCCAAAATTTCTTTACTTCATCAACTTAAATTTGGAAGGCATCTACCTTTTTTGAAGCCTATTTCAAGTCAATTAAAAGTCATCAGAGTTATTTGGATATGATCTCAAATTTTTTTTTATTAAAATTCTCTATCAAAAATCATATCAAAATTTATCTGAACTTTACATGATCATCTCAAGTCGATACAAATCTTTTCAAATTTTTTTCCTTTTGATTTTTTTCTCATTTTTAAATTATTTTCTCATTACCTAAACCTACCCTAGATGGGATGACCCATGGGATGTCCCAATTGATCAGGTAAATGGATTTCATTGTGGGTCGATCTATTAAAATTTTTGCTTAAAATTCAAAAGGGCCAACTCATTCACTATTTTTCTTCCTCCTCTCCTCGTCCCAAATCAAAACCTTTAAAACCCTCATCTCAAAATCTGAAGCAAACACCTCAAAATCTCTTACTCCTCTTCATTCCCATCAACCTTTCACCCTTCATTACTCTCTTGATCGGTTCCCTTGCCCTCATTGCAACAATGGCTCCCAAGATGCGACTACCCCAAAGAAGGAAATCAGTAAGGCCACTAGAAGCAGAAGAAAGAAAAAAAGGGCAGCTCAGATCCCTGCTCAAGCCTCTCCTCCCAAGACTCCTAGTAAGATCCCTCTCTCTGTCAGAAAAGTTGCTTTGAGGAGGAATGTAGATTTTCAGTTCTTGACAAAAGATGATTTTTTAATTGGTGAAAAGATAATTAATCAAGGGTGGAGGTTCTTCCGTAGCTTGTCTGAGCCGGTATACATAGATCTGGTAAAGAAATTTTACTCAAACCTAGTATTTACTGATGAAATTTTAAGATCAGTTGTAAAGGATATTGAAATTATCCTAAATGCTGCTAGGTTGGGTAGATTACTTCAAATACCCTGTGAGGGAAGCTGTCTTGATGAGCTTCCTAGGAAAGAAGATGGACTTAGGACCATTCTAGGGAGAGATGCTGTTGTAGGGTTCATGAAAATTGAGGCTAAGAATTTGAGTGTGGAGATAAGACTACTCCACCATATGATTTTTAAGATCTTCTTCCCCAGAGAGAGAAGATATGACTTGATGTCTGATCGGGACATTTGTCTGATGCATCATGTAGTTTTTGAGTCTCCACTGAATCTTTCATTTCTGATGATTGATGCCATGTGGGAGGTCTTGAATAAATCCTAGGCTCCCTTGCCTTATGGAATAGCCCTGACAGTTATTTTTAGATAGTTTGATGTGAGTTTTAAGGGGAAGACTGTGTGCCGGTTGCTGAACACTGATACCTACAATGTCTACTCCCTTCGATGTATGGGCTTCATTAGAGTGGATGGTCATTGGATCAAAGGTTGAGGTGCTGCATTTGAGGAGGAGGAGGAGGAGCATTCTGAGGGGGAGGTTCCCTCATCACCATTTGAGCCCAGACTGAGTTCTGATGTTCATTTTGTATCAGAGCCTGAGGCAAGACCTTCAATTGGTGCATCCCTGTCTACGAGCCGTACCGTGCCATCATCACTTAGATTGGGGGAGGACGAGATGGAATTGCTAGCTGAGCGGGTAGCAGGCATTCTTTCCATCCAGCAGTAGCAGTTTCAGGAGCAGATCCTTCAGCAGCTTCAGCAGTTTCAGTAGTTTCAGCAATAGATTCTTCAGAAGATGCAGCAGCAGCAGTATCATCCTCCTCAGTCGAGCTCTTTCTCTGCTTCTTCATCAGATCTCTTAGTTGTGCCACATATCTCCTCTTTGGTATAGTTATTGACTGATCTGAGCTCCAGATTGGAGAGTGTGGAGAGCTCTATGCTCAGATTCAGTGACAGACTTTTCGACATAGAGAGAGAGATTAGACTAGTCTTGACTTCACTGACAGCTGGAGCAGACACCTCTAACAGTTCATCATCTCAGTTAGCTAATCTTGCTCAGGAGGTAGAGAGACTTCATAGCCTGCTCAGATCGATACTTGAGCTGATCCGGGCTGATATTAGGAGCTCGAGAGATTATATTTCTTCTGATCTTGAGGGGCTCAGAATTTTAATGAGAGTTGCATTATCTCAGCTAGATGCCATTATGTCTCAGCTCCAGTCCAGACCCTTTGCATCCACTGAGCCTATCTTTGTTCAGCCTATTGCGTTCCATCCCCTGACCTCTTCAACTCAGACCAGATCATCCAGTCGAGGTCGAGGCAGACGTGGTCGTGACTCTACTTCGGAGTCATTCCCTTATTTTGTTCCTTCTGATCACGAGCCTGATGCCTAGTCTCCCTGATCATGTCTTTGCTATTTTGTATTAGCCTGATGCTTTAGGTCTCATACTACTTAGTTGTTGTATTTAAATGAGTATATGAGAACCTTATGATGATAGATACATATGGTAATGTATGGATGACTTGATCATATATTTGACTTTTGTAATCTCTTATTTTGTTGTATTTAAATGAGATTATCTATTATCATCTTTTGTGTTGTTAGCTTATGATATATGTGAATGAATGACTATTCAATTAAAAATTGCTCTGATACCTGCTATAGGACTGTGGCTCATAACCTACTTCTTTCACTCATTAAAAATTTTACTATTTATAAACTCTCTTTAGTCCATTTTTGATAATGTCAAAAAGGAGGAGAAGGTAGTCTAATTTTTGCTCTGATACCAAAATAAGAAAGAGAGAAAGAGAGAGTTTTTATAGAATGGCTATTTTTTAAGAAAGAGAGAGAATTTTTTCAAAACAATTATTTTATCTTTTCATATAAGAAAGGGAGAGAATTTTGCTATTAGAAATAATTTTTGACAAAAATTTGATTTTTCACAAGCAATTTTTAGCAAAAATGAGAACATATGATTTAAAACACCACAACTTGCTGATAATGTGAAACTCATGATACTCTATAACTTGTATTTCACCTTTGGCATGTTCTCTTAACTTACAAGTGCTTTAAAAAACTCAACTTTTTTAGCTTTATAGATCTCTCTTTATGAATACTCAAATATTTTATCATCATCAAAAAGGAAGAGATTGTTATTCCAAAAATTGATTTTGATGGTCACAAACCATTTGAGGGGACTACTAATGAGTTTCTTGTCCTTAGAAGATTTTTTGGTGTTGTTTTAGGTAGTCCAAAATATTGAGTTTGAAAAGCTCTTTCAAGGGTGCCAAAGTTGAAGATTTTACAAGTTGGAGATGTTTTTGAAGCCTTTTAGGAGTATCAAATTCATTCAAATCTATTTGAGAGTATTTGGTAAGTTTCGGACTTTAAATGTATGAAAAATTAGGTTGAAACAAAATGGAACGACCTAACTGGGTCATCTCCTTTTATTTGATAGCCGGCACGCACCTGTTTTGGCTTGTGGCATGCAGTGGGATGACCCATGGATCGACCCCTGAGATTCTGAGATCAAAACAGAGAGTCTGATTTTCTATCTAGCCAAATGAGGTGATTCATGGGTCTACACATTCTCAGTGAGGCATCCCATGGGTCAACCCATTCTGGGCAACCACTCGTAACGGCTAGTTTTCAGTCTATTTTTTGTGTATTTAATGCGCATTAAACACACTCCAATGGCTCTTAACCAACTTTAAGACACTCTCAAGATCAAATGAAGACTATAAATGCTCTCTAGAGGTGGACAATCAAACAAGAAACAAGCATTCAAGCTCAAATCCATGAAAGAGAAAAGAAAATCCTAGAAAGAGAAAAAAGAAACATTCAATTAGCTTACCAACCACTCTCTAACTGTATTCAAGTTTTTCAATCATTTGAGGGTGTCCAACAAAGGCTTCTACTTCTTGAGTATTGTGCTTTAATTATTTTTATTGTGTTCATTTAAGGAGCTTGTGTGTGCTGAAATTTCTGTACTCATATATTTTATTATTGTACATTGAGTTTTGAGTTTTGGGGGGTTCCAAAACTAGGAAAGATTGATCCGAACCTGTAATCAGAGGGTTTGTAGGTGGGCTTGTATCCGAAAAATAAGTATTCTTGCTTGGACAACAAGGGTTGGTATTATCCGACGTGTTATATTTTGAAATCTTTTTAGTAGATTGAATTCTCAAGTTGGAACTTGGGGAGTGAATGTAGGTGTAAGGTTAACACCGAATCACTATAAATTCTTTGTGTTTGATGTGCTTGCATATTTTCTTTTCTTCATTGTGCTCTATACTTGCTTATTTGTTAATTGTAATTGATCCTCTTTTCTTTGTAAATTAACTCACCTCACTCATCAAGTTGAGCACTTTATTTGTGAGCATTAATTACTAAAATTTTAAAAGACCCAATTCACCCCCCTCTTGGGCTCCGTATCTGAGCAACAGGGCTTTAAAAGCCCCTATGGCCAACAATGAGAATGGTATCAGCATGATCGGTAGAGAATTCTGTGGTTCGGTAGCAGCAGCCTGAAGAGCGCTGGCAGAGAGCAGAGGTATAAGGGTATCTTGGATAAACTGTCAGACAGCGATCGTTGCAGGGGTTCAGGAGGTCTCCTAGAGAGAGAGTTTTTGTGAGGAAGAGCTTCTTGTTGAAAGAAAGAGATTGGTGTACGAGGGTTAAGGGTGTGATCTCCTTTTGTAAATTTTTTTTTATAGTGAAGCTTGCATGCTCCATAGAGACGAATCTTTTAGCTGATCCATGTATTTGATTGTATTTTTTATTTTATTTTTTTTTTATTTCTGCTGCAACGTATGGTACTAAATCCTGCACAACAGAGGCAAATTGAAGAACCAAAGGAGAGGCATGATATCCTGATGGTGGAGGATTGGGATGTTCTGAGGGAGTCATTTCAGTATCATAAATATGTATATATATATATGTATCGTATATCTATCTATCTATCTATAGATATACATACATATTTTTATATATGCATGCATACTATATAGATATATGAGTAACATTTGTATGCTATATTTTTTTCATTACGATAAAATGTGTAACATTTTCATACTATTTCAATTTCATTTATATTTAGGAGTATCATAATCTTTGTGCTCTACATGACATTGTACATTTTCATGAAACATAAACAAAATAATTGATTCTTATCCATGGCTCATTCTTTGACACGGACTGTACCTTCACTTTTTTTTTTTAGAGTCTTCATGCTTGTTTTGGAGCATTAAATTGACCGTTTAGCTTTTTAAAACCTATAATTTACTTTGCTGCAGTACACCTGAAATGAAAGAAAGGATATGACTTAATTAAATAATTTATTTTTTTAAATAAAAAAAACCATCTTCTTTGTAAGCCTTCTGATCCTCTCTCCATAATATCATTTTATGCGGCTGTCGAACACTGATTCAATGCAGGAACAAAGATTGCATCAACTAAAAACACTCGCTGTCGACGCTCCTAGCAATTGGCGTTGCAATCGACATGTTGCATTCTTTTTGATGCCTGAGCCCGTTTGACTGCTGTGACTCTGATATTGCCCATATTTCAAATGGTGGCAGAACCTGAAGACCCCTCCAAACTCTTTCTTCTATATAAGATATTTATCAATAGTATACTTAAGGCGATTCTTGTCAGGGCATTTTGAGATCATAATTGGGAGAGCAATTTTCCTCCTTGCTTCAGCTGGAAATGCTGGTGAATTACAAGGTTATGTCTCCTATCTCTGTTCGTTTTTGTTGATCCAAAGAGCACAAATGCTTTAACTCCAATGACAAATGGATTTGCAGTCAATCTAGTCAGTTGAAGGTGTTCCCTGGTTAGTACTGATTGAATTTTGGAACAAGGCAGTACCTGGAAAGTTGCTGGCAGATTGGCTTTCTGGCTGGTGTTGACAGAGATCTCTGAGGCACTGTTGGTTCTCTGTGCAGATGGTCCCCTGATCTTTCAAACAGGACTAACATCTTCGATGTCGCCAATATATTGTAAAGGCCCTTTTTTAAAAGCATATTTTGAATTCAGGTAGATTTTGAGTTGCCATAAGTCTAATTAGAGCCTAGCCTGGCAGGAAATTTATGTGACAGCATTCTTTCCAAACTGACTCAAGTAAGATAAATATTAGTCCAAACAGACCCAAACTAAAACCTGGGTTTGGATTAAGCTAGCCCAAATTGCATATCTGACTTTGGTAAGGTCTAATTTCTAAAGCATTTTCTGGGCAAGAGCTAAATTTGTGAAGCTATGCTTAGCTAGCACAATTGAAAGTGGTGTGAAATGTGGATGATATTTTTGTGCGCTCTTCTACCCATATATTGCACTGTGGCTCCGGTAAGGTTAATTTCCAGCTCTTATTTTTTAAATGTAAAAGGGATCAATTCTAATCAACTTCTTAAGGTAGGATATCTAAGTGGTTGTTGTGTCACTGGCAATTGAGTAGTTAATTAGTGTTGCAGGGATAAGGAATTACATCACCTTGAGCTCGTTAACTTCAGTTACATTTAAGCACGATACCCTCAATTTCACCCAGTTGTTATTCTTCCTATTTTCCACAGGGCAGGTTACTGGATTTTGGCTGCTTTCATGAAGTGACATGTCCATTTGCATTCAGAGAGGGCCAAGTATCTGAAAAATGCCAATCACAAACTTGCAAGTAGTCATACGTACGCTTGGTCGAACTATTAACGAGGCCGTGACTTGAGCATCTTTTTAACATTTTGAAACGATTCTTTACCCACAAATTGTATTCAGGAAACATTTTTTGAAGGAATCAAATGGCTGGCATCCAAACATTGAGGATGAAGAAGAACATTTGGATAATACTTGCATGCAACTCGAAAAATAGAATTGATGTCGAATAAACCTACATATCCCACCATGGTGGTGGAGTAAGTCTATCTAGATTACACTGGATAATCTACCTTAACTCGGTTGTTTGAAATAGGAGTCATTCTGCCAACACAACCTTAGTTTATGATATCATAGCCTGGACCTGGTCTGGTTTACTCAATTGCCCAAGCCAAGCTAAACCAGCCGCAGCCCAGGAGTGCAATCGGGAGGAAGGAAGACTCCCGAAAGGAGTTTTCTTCCTCTCCAGTTCCACAGGAGAAAATGAAGGTCTAGGAAAAATTTGAGCCAAAGGTCCATCGGAGCCAACATAAAAAGCCTGATCCTCCTCCTTCTCCCCCTTCTTCCCATGACCTTATGCACCATCGCCAACCGTCGACTTCATTAGAAAACCCACCAAAAGCAAATATCCTATTTTCTCCTATTTTTGGTAGTCTTCTTTCTCTTTTCAGGTCATCGGCACCATCGTCTTTGGTGCCGCATCCCCGGTCGTGTCATTGGACCTCCCTACCTTCCTTCTCGGAGGCCATATTTGCAAGGGATCAGCTAGCGATCGGAGAAATCACAAAAAAAGAAAGGATCTCCTATTTTTTGAACATTTTTTTCTTTGTTTTCTCGTCAGTCGATCACCACCATCGACTATTCACTATCACCCATCGCCGGCCACATCTCGCCACCCACTGTCAGATCTTTAGCTGCACTACTAGACTATGACCACAGCCAAAAATTGATGAAAGACCCTTTCCTTGTTTTTAAAAAAAAAAAAGAAAAAAAAAAGAAAGGAAAAGAAGAAGAGAGAGAAAGAGACATCTCTCTTCCTCTCGGGTCTCTCTTTGCTCTCCTTTTTTTTCTTTCTATAAGAGCACCAAGGGATTCTAATCTAAAGTTTCATCGTCCTATCATGTTGGACCCGATCTAAGTTTTTTCTTTAGAAGAGACAAGGACTCTTTCTCTTTCTCTCTTTCTTATTTTGTTTCTCTTTTCGCTAAGAAGACCTATGGACCCTGTGTAGAGTCATACCTTCCTTTTCTAGGGACTCATGTTGATCCTAGCAAGAAGACACCAAATCGCTTTGGTGCCCAAGTGGTTTATCGAACCAATCATTTGGTCAACAGCCTCCTGTTATTTTTATTTAATTTTATTAAATTTATCGAATAAAAATTGATTATGATTTAATATTTTAAATAAGATAATTAGATAATTTTTTTAACGAAGTATGAAGATTTAGGGCTAATAAGGTAAGTGGATTTTATACTCCGTATTGATTAATTTTTAAATTACTATATTTTTCATACAAATAATCTGTTGTTGATGAAATCATATTTCTCATAAAATAAAGATCAATATATGAGATATAAAAAAATATATTTTATTATGATAAGTGATTTCATAAATATATTTTATACAAATGATATGTTTATAAAGCATGAATTTTATTATTTTTTAATCTATGTTTATGTATATTTTAAGAAAAGAATATAAAGATTTTAAAAACTTTTAGATAGCTATGAATGAATCCTTAAAATTAAGAAGATCAACATTTGGAATTAGCATCCATAAGAAATATAGTCCCATTAATAGATACAAAGTTGACATATGAAATAAAAATGCTATCGATTAAGAAATAAGGTCCTATCATAGATATAAAATGGCTATAGAATGAATATCTATGAGCAAGATTTTGAACATGATATGAATACATGACTAGAATAACTTATGAATCATCATATTTATGAGATGTACATGATTTATACATGCATGATTGATGGTATAATTTGTTTTGTTATATACCTTATGAAATATTTTATTTTGTATTATCTATTATTTTTTAATGTTGCATTATCATAGGAAAACTTATATTGGATATAGGAAGAAAGCATAAGTTTTACTTACTGAGCTAATGCAGCTCATTTTTTTTTATTTTTTTATTTTTTTAGAAAAATAAAATTATTAGAAATGAAGAAGGATTCAGATTTAGGGTTTATGATAGCAAGCCTGAAAATTTTATAGCTGAATTTAATTTATTCAAATGATTATGGGCTTATAGTTAACTATTTATGAATTTTGAGACATGGATTTGATATTTGATTTTGGATTTAATTAGATGCTCTGAACTAGTCTTGATTTAATTGAATAATTTTATTATATTTTATTTATAATATATTTTTTATTCTATTTAAAATAATAAATATTGACTTTATGTTATCATATGCTACACCTCTCAGTAGTATCATCATGTTATATCTCGGATCTGATGCATGACATATGACAGGAAGGAGTAGTAGTGTTATGCAAGGAGTTTTGATCAAAAGGATTAATTAGAACACGGTTTTTCTTCTCTTTTAAACATCTTTGTGCACTCATAGGGTAGTGCATGCATGTGCCAGGGTCATGTGTGCATGCTGGCACGTGCACGTCATGTAGAAGGACTTGCGGGCCAGTGGTGCATGCATGTGCTTGCGACTGCAGCAGCTGCTAGCGTCCATCCCATGCTGCCCTTCACTTTTACATTGCAGTGATCCCCACGCGAGCGACCCACGGTACTCGATTGCCACCCACACCATCCTTGTGATGCCTACTGGAAAGAGGAGCCTGAGTTCTCCCACCGATGCTACGATATCCAAACTCATTAGTGCCTTTGAAGGAGGCTTCCCATTGTGAGTATAACTTTTGGTATTGGTGGTGGATAGAACCGTTGTTGGAGAATGTTAGAGACTAGACTAGATGCCATTTAATTTATACGATGTTGTGTCAATTGGATCTGCACAAACTAGCTGCTAGTCTTCAAATTGTATCAGTCATGTGGAACTTTTAATTCCAGTATGTTGGATAATACTGAGATGAATTTAAAAGACACTGGCAATGGAATTTATTGAATTGGACTAGATCCATCAAACTCCAATAAAGATTTTTAACTTTGAGACACTCCGCGAAGAGCACAGGACATCGAACTTAGACTTTATCCACCAGAACAGATAAATAGGCTGAATTAAAAGAAGAACTAAAATATTCCAGCAACCATGTGCGAATATTGTGATGGGGACTTATTCTAGAAAGCTTTAAGTAGCACTATGTTAAGTAAAATGCAAGCAGATCATGTGCTGCATGGATGAATTATTATCCCAAGGGAAATTACCATGCATGTTGTAAATTTGAACAAAGATTGAAACAATATATCAAGTGGTCTTGTATGCTACTAGCATGTAGGACATAGAAATGCATATCAATTTGGAGTGTGTGTGTGTGTGCGTGTGTATAATTAAGATTTTGATCCAAGCATACATGTTATGCTACTTTTGTTTGATAGCTAATATTTGAATGCTAACGCGCTCAATTTTTTTGATTAGAAACACACACTCTTTAAACACAATAATATCTTTGGTGGTTCCCAGAGTGATGGACATAAGGGGTCTAGTAAAATAATAAAGTATTTATGAGTTTTTGCCTCTGATTTGTTAAATCAAAGTAGACTCTGCCGTAGAAGCAATTGCAGACAACTCTATGCGCTTCAAGCAGCAAGAAAATATAGAGATCGAGTGACTAAAATCACAAAAAATATTACTACCAAAACTGCAACATAACATTTTATTGTCATCATCCATCACGCAAGGGTGTTGCGACTCGACACGACATGCTGAAACCTAGCAAATAATGATGCACAAAGTCTACCATAATACGCTACCAATATAGTTTATCGATCATAATTAATGGCGAGTCAATTTCAAAACCTATAAAACAAATCAACTTCAGTCGACAAGTCTCTCCCAATTGCATCAGAGTTACGCTGTTTCCGTCAGTAAGAGGAACCCAAAGTACAACTCTCACTCCCCCCCCTCTTGAAGCCACTCAAAGTTAAAGAGGAGTATGCGTAGGAGAGAGTTACAATACAACACACGATGCAGCTCAAAGTCAATAGCCTTCACCGAGGCCAAAACCATAAAAACAAACCACCATAAATTTATAACATGGACCTCCAAGTCCCAACCACAACAAACAAAGCAGTCCCATAGCCCCAAAAACCACAGAAGAAGGGGACAATATAAAAAGAAAGAAAGCAACAGTAGGTATCAATGAGCACAGATGGGAAATCCCACTAGTGTCCACAGACATATCCCAAGCAACAAACCAAGCATGAAAGCAGGGGGACCCTGTTCTCCCTGTCCCCCAGTCCCTCAACACCCTTCATGATCCACCCTACCCACAATTCCTTCCATCACACTCCCTCCCTACAAGCCCACAACTAACACTACACTTCAAACAACAGAGAAGAGCAGATCAAAAGCTAAAGAAAAAAAAGAAAAATGTATATTCTATCATCGCAAACAAGCAGCCCCCCTTGCCACCCTGCCTCATAATAATTAGTTTCAAACAAATCCACTTTCTTCACGGAGAACAAGTCACTGTCGATCCCCTCCTCATGCTCTTATCCCCACAGCTGCATAACAGATAACAGAACGCACTGCTAGCCGTTGGCACGTTCAGAATTGGACTAATTCTCACCCCGTTGCTGCACGACCGTGGCGTACCCGAGTAGTAATAAATTCTCGCGTTGGACTCCGTCGAGAACTTATGGAATAATAATGGAGACGAGTTGATGCTGCTGCCGCCACCGGCGTTGTTGGTTTTCTTGTAGTACGGTTTGTCGGGCCTCGGTGGATTCGGAGTTGGCGACGAGCCGGTGGATTTGCTGCGGAGTAATGCGAAGGGACAGAGGAGTCCCGGTCGGCTGCTGCTGCCGCCGCTGCAATTGAGACTGTTGCTCCTGCGGAAACGCCAAAAGGATTTCTGCGAAGAAGAGGAAGGAGATCTCTTGACCTTGTTGTCGTCTTCGGCTCTGGTCATCATCTCGCGGAGGCTGCCGTGCTTCTTCGGATGCGGAATTGTGGGCGGTGGGGGGAGCGGGGGCGGATTGGATGGGGTGGAGGGGTTCTTGATTGGGAGGGGGAGGAGTTTGCCGTCCGAGAAGAGCTCGTCGGCGTGGGAGCCGTCGTCGGCGGGGATGTCGACGCTGAGGCTGAAGTCGAAGTCATCGGGGGTGGAGTCCAGGGGGAGGGAGCAGTCCAGACGGCGGGTTTCGGTGGTGGAGAGGTCGTGGGAGAAGGAGATTCTCGGGCTGGCGAAGGCGGCCATTCCCCACTTCTCCGAGTACGGTTCCATTGGCTCAGAGAAAGAAAGGAAGAGAGACGGAGGATTTGTAGGAGGGGGGAGGAAGAAGGGAAAAGGAGGTTGGTGGGAAGAAGTGGGGGGGCCGGGGGCGGGTAGGAAGTGAGGAGCCGTTTAAGTGGCGTGGCGGAGGCGGCTCGAAGTGCATCGTTTTAGAGCAATGCTACGGTAACTCGGAAAAGTTACTCAAAAAATAACGCATGTGGTATCCGAATCTTAAATCCTATGAGATCAAGCTGTTTCGCTATTTTCATGAAATGAGATGTACTGTTATCCCATTTCATCTCAACATTTAGGGCAAAAGATGTTTTAAAAGATTTTAATTGGGATGTTAGGACGATGACAGAATAATTATATCCCGATACATACATAGGATAATACTTCATTTCAGTATCTACTGGGATGATTCGTCAGAATTTGAGCCAATACTCAAAGCACGTGATGTTTGTGTGATTGTTTGACTATTGTCTAAATTTTTAATGTATAATTATATTTGCTTGCAAGACCACAAGGACTGTTTAGATTTCGCTTATCTATAAATTAAGTTTCAAATTGTTGGTTTAACTCGAGCGATTATCCGTGGATCTCTTTGTAACTAGGAATGGCAACGTATCAGCTCCGGTACTCCTAACTTTTCTAATTAGGTATAAATATGATTATGGTGAGGTCTTCATTTACAACTTGGTTTAATCCCACAAGGCAGTTAAAAATGTGGTTCTCTAGATGGATGACAGCCTCTTTAGGGTTGATATTTTATTACTATGTTGGGTATTTTATAGGCATGGTTGGAGAGAATATTTCTGGGAAACGGAGTTGATATGGTTTATTATAGTCGTGGAAGGTAACGTCACAACTTCCTTTGGATCGGTATTCTGGATGAGATGATTAGGTGGTGTTTTTTTTCAATTTTTTTCATAAAAAGATGATTGAGTGGTGTTTAGTTTACCATATCTCATCAGGATGCATAAAAGAACAAAAAGTACACCTTTGGATGTTATCCAGGCTTTTAATTAAGTAGAGCTTATAAAAAGAAAGCAGTTAATCTAAAGTTGTAAACTCTTACCTAGTCCTTTTTAGAACTTGCACTTATGTAAAATTGATACCGATTCTCCTAAAGGCTCATCAAATATGATGCTTTCTTTTCTTTTTTCTCTTTTCTTGGAAGAAACTATATGGAAATGTCTATACAAACTAATTTTAAAATTTAGATTTTTCAATTCCTTGATGAAGCAGCAGGCGAGAATGGAATTCTTCGTGCCACAACAAACTAATACTAGCTTAGTTTATAAAGGCATCCTCCATGGAATAATCTTGCATACACAAGAAGTTCATCTCAACAAATGGCGCAAGGGGATTGGTGCAACTCGGAGCAATGTGCAGCAGTTGGTTAAACATTGAGCCACCAAGCCAATTTTAGATGCCCTATGAGCATTTCAAAGCATTTTTCTTTTTCATGAGCTTCTCAATAATGAAGAGTGTGGATGTCAAAAGAGTTTGATCTGCCCCTCCTCATGTTCCATGTTTCAGCTCTCTCTTGGTAGCTAAGAAAAGCACTAATGGTTTCAATGAAAAAAAGATAAACATAACATGGATATTTTCTGATGGTCATTACCCTAAGAAGGTCTTGCCAAATTTATTTAAGAGCCACTTTTGGGAACCAAAGGGTTGGGCTTAAAAACCTTTATGAAAGGGATATTTTATATGAGCCTTTTCTGCAAATGTGCTTCTCGCTGCTAAGTTGGCATCAGTTTCAGAATGCTTCCTTTCTGATGATGAAAGGAACCCCAAACCTGCGGACAAAAAGTTGACAGCTCAAAGATGCTCGTTGTAGAACTATATTTATTTGGAAACTTTGTCCTCGATGTCTCAATTCTTCAATGCCCTAGATTTCTTAGACCAACATGCTCATTTAGACTATAGAAGGATGCTTGCAAAAACTATTTGAAGATCATGTTTGTTCTTTGGTTATCACAAATTTTAGAGGACTTCTCAAGTGTTTTAAAAAACAAAGGGGATATGTATTGTGCCACAAATAAGTAGATAAGCTAAAACAAGATTTCAGCAGCTAATGTCCCTTGTATTTAGATACAAGGGACCATGGTTTGATCTGCTTACACTCCTACATTTATCGTCATTTTCACTGATTCCAGTTCTCAAACGAAATAAAATAAAATAAAATAAAAGCAAATTATTTGGCAAAATTAACAAGATGTAGTGGCAATTGTAACTGTCATTATCTTGAGAACCTGGGACTTTTGCCCATACTAAGATGAAAAATGCTGTAGCTTGGTTCTGTAAACAATGAAAATAGCCTGTCAACATGACATATACACATCATAAATGGATAGACTAACACTAAAGATAAAAGAAATTATAAAGGTCCCTATGGTAGGCTCAACAATCATAAATTTGATTCCTAAAACACGTTCTTAAATTTCATTCCTAACCCATATTAGAAATGTAACTAAAGTGATGTGTCGTGTATACAATTGGGTGTACAGTGCTTGTACCTGATGTGCTCCAATAAAGAAAGATAATACCTTTTTAGGTTCGTCATTTTCTCTATCACGACCTTGAAACTTTATTTAGTCGAATCCCTTTCTTTAAGTCAATCGTATTATGTTTTTATCTGGCAAATTAAAAATGTTGTGGAGGCCGGCTGGCCCAGCACTCTTGGGAAGGAACCAAACATGTGCTTTGCATCACTAGTTGTCTCCCTGGGCTTCAGTTTTAATCTTAGATTTTCCAAACTTCTTACCCTTAGATCTTCCAAACTTCTTACCTGCTAAAGCTACAGTCCTTTGGTTTTCAAATTTATGCCTCCAACTATGCTACTCCTCTAAATATCCTCCATTCTTTTCAGCTGTGGGAACACCTTGGCTCTCGGCTGGACATCAGATGATTTGGGGTTCAAAAATGTATATCATCATATGCATAGAAGATTATACTAGTCTGAGAATAGGAATATTCGGAATACTTTAGGGGAAGAACGGACATTAAGGAATCAAACAGACTACACGACTATGTTAGGTGCTATGATCCTCTTCATGATTTGTTGCCCACCACTATTTTATATATATATATATATATATATTCCAAGATTCTTCTCTGAAATAATACCTCAAGTTCTTAATCGCTCCCACAAGATTTAACTCTGCCGGACTCCCGAGAAAAGGATATCTACACTGTTTTTACAATTCCCCAGCTGGTTCTCTCGTGCCATAAGCATTGTTTAGTTTCCGTATTAATTTGATCTGCGCATTTAAACATGATTAGCTTAGGGTAACTTTTCCTTTTATCCCGGAAAAGCCTAGTCCAGCTTTAAAAGAATGCAAGTTGCTTAATTGAACAAAAGTGCATAAGTAGAGCTCAGCTAATTTTATTACAGGTTATTTGCAAACCAAATGAGTACTTGATCTCAGAAATACAAGATGCATTATCAGGTCAACTTAAAACTCAAGAACCCATCACCCATCAAAACCTCCAGTGTACTCCACAATCTTTCTCTATCTACTGTCAATTTCATTTTCTTGAACCAGCATCGCAACCAATTTTGCGCAACAATGCTCCCACCAGTGTCGAGCAACCAAATCCACTGACCTGAATAATTTACAATTCCACATTATGCATCTTGATGCCTGTTAGAAAAGCAATGCCAAGATTCAAGAATGGCAACAACTAATATTCGATACTAATAACAAAAAAAGAACCCAATAGTCTTATGGGCCAATTATGAATTGAAAACAATGAAATTTTACGAACTCCCAAGTTACAATTTTGTCTGTTATTATACACAGGAAAACCGGCTTGATGATGTCATATATATCGTTATTTAGTTGTACAATCAATGAATTTATCATATACATGATTTATGTGTGCTTTCAGCATGACAAACCAGTCACGGAGAAAATCATGGTCATCGAAGATCCACTACATCGAACTTCAAATTAGGGTTCATATAGACATCAGAACAGTGGTCATAGATACGACCTCCATCTGGTGGCTCTTTATGGGGATGGAAACCACGCTGCTGGCATTGCCTAATGACTGACATGCCCCCAGGAGAGGTCAGTCGGAATATCCCATGGGTCCTGCATAAATTGAGAAGCTTACTGGATTTCTCCGAATATGTACTGATTGCTCGTATGCTTCTGATGGAAACAAGTAATTGATGTCACAAGACTCTTACCTCGAACTATCTTTTGGTGCCATGACAATTGCAATGGCTTCAGGCAACATGATCTAAACAAAATTTAAGTGCTTAGAAAGAGGAAAACACAGTGAAAAGAAAAGAAACATGGTTATAACTTGTCAGGGAACATGCATCCGCATCTACCTGATAAGAATAGTGGGTGTGAACATCAATTGAGGACATGAAACATGACTGAGTAGGATGGGTCTGTGAATTTACAAATAAAGATTAGATGAGAAATTATACTACAATGTGTGCATTATCAATTCATCCATGAAAAGAGAGCAACCTAGAATGTAAAAGAATATTTCATCCAGAGATTAGTTTCTAAGACAATTGAAGGCCAATATAATTATATTTTCATAACCAGAAAAATCAGAAAGGAAATTGAAAGACATTAATATCATATTTCATATAAAAATTATAGGCCAATGTAATTACTCTGTCATGACAGAATGCTTACAACTAAAGAGAAGAAAATCAAAAAGAAAATAATTCAGACAAAAAGAAAATGGCAATTATCATGTACATAAGTTGTCATAGCCAAAAAATGCGTAAAACAGCTAATGATGATAAGCCATCAGAGAGAAAAGGTCACAGAGCATTAAGGCCATGCCTGCTAGTGGCAAAGCCAGGATTTTACTAAAAGGGAAGCACATTTAGGGGGACAAAACTGTTACAAGAATGTTTTGAAGTCCTTCAAGAGCAACAAAATTTGATTTTAAGATAAGTAAAAATTTACATAAATTTCACTTAGTAATCATTGCTCATCTTCCTGAAAACAACTAAGAATTCATCCTTCATAATAAGTATCAGTACCTCTTCTTGTGATAGAGAAGGGGAAAAATCAGAAAATAAGAGAAGAAATTTAGGAGCCTCAAGAATTAAAAAAAAAGAAAGAAAACCAGGCCAAAAGGGGAAAAAAAACTAAAAAAGAAAAAAAAAATCAACATGCATGTGACAGTTGACTGGATAATGATCAAATGATGCTGTGATAGTGTAAATGTGTAATATGAAAGGGGAAAAGGAAAGCGAAAAACACAAAATTAAGGCCAGATTTTACCCTATTTAAAAAAAATCTGAAATAAAAAACCCAAAATAAGAAGATGAGAAATCTCAAATATTACAAAAGAACACACGCATATATATATATATATATATGCACATGTATGTATGTATGTACACACACACATAACTGCTTAGCAACAATCGGACAAATGGATAATGTTGGGGTGAACCAAAAAAGTTCGAATAGAGCCGGATCTAAGTGTTGGCTATGTAAGCATCCTGTAGTTAGAGTAGTTATGAATCCTATAGACCATACATATGGACAGCGGTGAAAGGAGAGCCCTAATTGGTAGAAAAAACCCACAACCCCTTAGGATTATCCTGTACTTAGAAGTAGGAAAAGGAAAAGATATAGTGATAGTTTTATTCTTCATCACTGTAAACAAGAATATTGAAAATCTTTATATATATATAAAGTAGGAAGAAACCACACCTATAAATAACTAAAGCTCATCATTAAGTTTCAAACAATTGACTGGAACAAGCACGCTAATCAGAGAATACTAAAGCTTGGCCAGTCAGTCAAAAACAGGTCAAAAGCAAGAAATGTCCACAACATCATAGCATACCCTGGCTACCAAATAAACATGCTGATTCTGAGCAGCTTGCATTTGGTTAAACAGGGGCTCACCAAATAGACAAGCTGAGCTTGACATTTGCCTAGCTCACTCATGATCAGATTGACTAAGTTTGAAAAGAAGAATAATTATGTAGGAAAACTTCTCTAAAAAAGAAAAATGAAGCAAGGAAATAAATAGATCATTTAGTGAATATGTTTCAATTATAAGTCTGGCAGGAGATTTCTGTCACTCCATCCCAACTCCATCACCGCACCCCCCAATCAAAAAAAATAAATAAAGATTATAAATGTCCCCACCGATGGTGGAGCCTGTTTGAGGAGAGAGAATAGACACTTGAAGTTATAAGACCCCTCATTCACACACAGACAGCATACATACACTAAGCTGTAAAAAGAGTATTATGACATGATATGTAACATTCTTCAAGCACCAACTTGTCCCAATAAAGGAACTAAAAGACTGAAAAGATAGAAGGTATCAAAAGTAAATAGGCATCCCCTTTAAGATTTATAAAAGCATTAAGGAAAATGATTGTTATGGTCCTAACAGAATACTTCAGAAACCATATGAAATTAGTTACAACATGCTGACGTACATTCTGATTAAAATTAAAGCATAAGACTACAAGAACCAGTAGCATTAAAATAAAATAAGACTCTAAACTGTTAAGAAGCCATAACAAGCTATAACAAAGTTGATTCTGGATGCTATAGCAAGCTAGGATGGGATAGGATCATTTGTGGGATTAGGTACTCACATGAATCCATCCAAGGGGAAAAAGTGAATGCTTATCCTGGTAGTCAAATATTTCCTCTTCATTGGTTGTCTGACACTGAATGATTAAGCAATCATTGTTATTAAAATCAAATGTTAATGCACAACAATATAAAAAAGCTATCACTGTCGTACCGAATCAGACGTTGATTCCTGTTTGGGGATGATCAGAGCTGTCACAAAAAATTTTCTATTTTTCTGCAAAAGCAAAGCATTGCCCTGAATATGTAACCAAAAGCTTCTTTCAGCTAAAAAGGAAATGATGAAAATCCTCAACTCTTACAAGTGAACCTGCAAGGACACCACATGTTTCTAAATTTCTGACAGTATTTGACTTTGCCAGTCTCATAAAGCTTTCCATCATTGTTGTTGACTGCAAAAATAAATATCAAAAACAAAGCAAATGGTTAGTGAAATATATACATGGAAAAAGATAATAAAGCATCAGAAAAAATAATAAAATTTCTTTCTGTGGCTATGTTGTCCTATAAATCACTTAGGAAAAGCATTTGACATCTGAAGAGCTAGAAGGGAGTGAATATCTCACAATGTGAACTTGCAAAGGAGAGCCTGTCTGAACTAGCTCATCCTGCAAAAGTATTGTTTGTCCAGATGTGGAATCAGAAACCTGCGGCATGACAGCAACCACGTCTTGCACTTCTGCAAGGACAGGTGGAGGAGAAGGTTCTCTGGTGATATCTATCATAGGAGTTTCTGTAGCATCTAAGTTTATCATTGGACTTGGTTCAGCAGTAGGTTCTGTTCTATCATCATGCAATAAAAGAACTTCCAGTGGAGATGCTTCATTCCCTGAAGCGCCATTGTCTTTTACAGGCACAGGTTTATCTTCCGCCAGTTGGGTCAGGCTGATACCAACAAAAAAATATGCTACATCAGCATATAGTAAAATATGATAGCTTAACACCAAAAAGACAGAAAAGGAATATTTTTTGGAAAGCCGGAGCCTCTTTCCATATTTTATGATCAAGCACCGCAGCTAACTCGCCTTAATATATTGCAGATAGGACAACTGTAATGGCTATCAGTAAATACATCTGTAGTTACAGTATTTATACTAATAACTTTCTTAACCTACACCAGGACAATCCAGAAGAAACTGTAAATTAGATCCATGTTATACTAACCACCACCTTTGAATGGACAGAATTTTTGCCAAGAAAACATAGGAATTTTAAAGGGACTTCAAAGAATATGAATAACGAAACCAATATTGGATCAGTGAATCGGAAAATTGAAGTCAATTCCATTCCATCAATAATAATTCTTTACAGAGAGTGCTGAGTGAAGCAGTGAATAATGTGTCTACAAAGAATCTAATTAACAACAATAGCCATGTCAAGGCGGGTTGTGACTAGATTCTGTATAGAACCTGCCATACTCTCATACCACTTTGGGTGATTATGAATTCTGTTATATATCATTCAACATTGCCCATTGCTGGGTATCAGATAGGTTATAGATGTGTATATTGCTTCACACTAGTAGGCATTATTATGCATTGCTGGCGAAAAGTTATTTTATCACTCCACTTAACTTCTATACCTAATTATACCTTAGGCTTTCCGTGCCTTCAATAATAAATTTCAGCTGTTAGGACTGACATCCATCTTGCAATAAAAATATCTTCTCATTGCAGCAGTTTGATGATTATAACTAAATGCACATTGAAATATAAAAAAAGACCATGATTACATTACCCAGATCACTCGCTTTTAAGCATATGGAAGCTAAGTAGTTAGTTTCAAGAGGACTCTCCAAGAAACACTATTGGCATCTCACTGCATGCTAGTCATTCATACCTCAAAAGCACAAAAGAAGACACTCCTCAGAGTAACTACGTAAAACACACCATGGATGTCTCCTCAATATGCAACCTACATCTCTAATTGTATTCATCTTGTAATTAGGAAGCAAAATTAGCCATCTTAGTATCGGACCTCATACTGATACCATCCTATGACAGTGTCAGTAAGTGGTACGATACGAATCTACCGAGTATTGGTATGGTGCGAGACTGTGTACCAATATGATACAGTGCATCCAATATGGTACAGTATCGATCAATACGGCATACCTTACTGGGAAGGCTTTCAGCCTTTCTATGGATCCATTTAATTATACCTGATGTTACAAAAAGACCTCCAATCAATTGTGCTTTTAAATAACCGGCATCTAACAAGTTCCTAATCTAATTTATTTTATATATTACACACACTGTTGCTAAAGATTGTGATTTTCATATTGGACTATAAAGAATTTCCTCTATTGTGCTGCACAGCCTCAACTTCCATGTTCATGGTAGCAACTAAGGATTTGCTTTAACCACTCGGAAAAAATAGGGTGCTATTTTCTAATCCCTAGAAAATCTTGATGTATGAAGATTGTTGCACCAATAAATTTGGCATGTTTTGGCTGCATGTTTATGGCTACCATAGATTAGGCACCAAAAAGAAAACATGTTCCCACCACTACAGAATAGATTAGCTCTACCACCACGTGCTTTGGTGAAAAAGATGGAAACTTAGAAGGCAGAATCATATATCCATATCGATCAACCAAACCCTCAAATCTTCATACCTTATTTCCCCACAACTTCTAGACATCACCTATATGATTATATACACTTTCTTTAAGCTAGAAATCTCCAGTGACAAAAAGAATTACTAGAATTATGACTTGAAGGTAGCAAACAAAGGACTCGAACTTGAGATCTCCTATGTTACAAATTACAAATAGCTTCAGATTGTCATAGTAAAAGAAAGCAAAATCTGAACTTTGCCAGCATCACCAATGGGGTTTTGAATGACACATAGTGGGTATAAAGCTAAACAGAGTTTGTGGAAGTCTGTCAGAAAAGATCCTATTTATTGCACTGAAGTTTAGATTTGAGATGCTTATTCTAAGCCTTGAAATATAAAATCTGAACGGAAAATCTGAAAGGAAAGTCAATTCTTTCCTCGTGTAAATTTATAATGTTGGAACCAAAAAAATTCCTGCCGCTAACAATTACTGGTTTAGGCATTTCTGCAAAATAATGAAAAATCCTTTATGCAGTTACCAAAAAAAAAAGATTTGTCACGCAAAAGTAAGATTGCTTTCTAACTAAATAAGAAACAAGTGAAAAGTCAAGCACTATGTTAATTGCCTTAATTATCTAATTGTAAACAAAGATGTTCAAAGATCAAATGAAAAAAAGCACATTGGGGATGGCAGTAAAAGTTTTGAGTTCTGACCTTGGGATCTCAATAGGACTCAAGTCCAAATTGCTTGGGTATTGGATCTGCATCAACAAAAAGGAAGGTCAATTGTATTTTATCATGATTGAAATACAAGTATTTAATGACTTAAAGCATACCCCTTTGTCAATAATGGGTGGCTTCCACTCTCCCTGAAGCCCATTTGGACCCAAAATGGAGTGTCTTGATAGAGTCTCCTCCTTTGGGCGTGGGATGCTGAGAAATCTACAAAAAAATGTCAAGCAAGATGAGTGAAGCACTTTTCTAAAAAAAAAAAAAAAAAAAAAAAAAAGAGGAAAAGAAGGAAAGAAAAGAAGAGTGAATCACGAAGCAGGAAGATGTCAGTGATTGATGCTGTTTCAAAGTGTGATTTACAAAGCTTCCAAGTTTTAAAAACCTAATAACAAAATGCTACTGAAAATTTTCATGCTCATGAAAGAAAGTATAAAAAGGTACTTATGATTGAAATTACCAACAAATAGCAGCTCATTAGTCACATAATGAATAACTTGACATTTCTTCTTTTATCATCATGAAGCTTTTTTCGATCATCAAATGTCTTTCTTCTCATGCACAAATGTTTTTACTCTTTGACATAGTTCCAAATATAAAATAATGATAAATCCTCGAACCCCATAATGTATAAGCTACACTTGTGGGAAAGAGAACTTTCTTCTATTCATCAGGGAATCAACAAACAAAATTTACATTAACAACACTAACATTACGCACATGTGATGCACATGTATGTTAGGGAGACAGATGCCTTCATAGAATTCACAGCAGCCGGTCTCATTGTAATATAGTGCCCATCTACTCATATATCAAGTCCATGAAAGTTTTATTATACTGTTCATCCAGTGATTACAGATTAATATGTGCACTTTCTAGAAACAACAGCATCATGAGATGGATGAACAGTATGTATGTATATATATATATATATGTATATATATATGTACGTATGTATGTATGTATGGATGTACGTACGTACATACATACATACATACGTACTACGTACACACACATATATATATATATGTACGTATATATATATGTGTGTACGTAGTACGTATGTATGTACGTACATATATAGTTATATATATATGTGTGTGTATATATATATATATGTATATGTATATATATGTATATATATATATATATATATATGTCTATGTATATATATATATGTATATGTATATATATGTATATATATATATATGTGTGTGTGTGTGTGTGTGTGTACGTATGTGTATATGTATATATATATATATATGCAATCAGGACCACCAATGTCGCATAAGAAAATGTTGGCTACAGGTACTGTGATTTCACCACATAAGTGATAGGCTTAAAACAATATATACCATGCATTGCAATCATCAAATTTCATGACCCATGAAAGTAAAATCCCAAGCTTCTGAAAAATGTCGACTAAATTTTGCTTGTAGGGAAACCAATTCTGCTGGCAGAGCTAACATTTGTAGTCAAATCATCCAAAGCCTTACATTTTACGAAATTGCTCTTCCCCAGGCTTGGCTAATGGTAATCTGTCATGCTGAATGATTGGACCCCAAGAGGCACCATCTCGTCCAATGATCTTGTGTACCTGCAAGGTGGGACATGTACAGATATTTATAAATGTACTGCTACAGTACATGTTAAAGTTATTTTATTTGTCCTGATTGATCCTAAACTTTTTGGGGCATTATGATAATTTTGGTTATGAATAAGTTATCTAGATGTTGGCCCAAAAAGGATACCGGTGATCAGGTTTAGTGATGAGAAACAGTGCTAAATGAAGATGATACTCAACATATCAGTGGCAATGCAGTGGCAAAGTGGTGGCAGAAGCGGTTAGAGCTGGAAGGGATGCAAAAGTGCATGTGCACACTTGTGTGTGTGTGTGTGTGTGTGTGTGTGTGTGTGAGAGAGAGAGAGAGAGAGAGGTGCAAAAGTGAGAAACTGCAAGTGCAGCAGCTGTGGAAGCTCGACAAGGTACAAGTTGGAGATGGAAGGGCTGGGGAGGGCAAAGAGAGAAGGGGACAGACAATTCTTTCTCAAGTGGGGCAGCAGTGGCAATGGCTAGTGAAGCACTATTGATATTGGCAACAGGGGCAGGATGAGATAGGAGATGGAGGGAGTAGATGGAATTTCATCTGCTAGGGGTATGGGAAAGTGGGGATTTTAATTAAAAAAATGATATGCCAACTTGTAGGATGCTCAAGAATCACTTTGTTAAGATTGTGCAGCCTGTCACAATCACCTTTGACCGGTAAACTTATCAAATCTGAACTATCCACTTCAAAAGATGGATAATTCAGAAATCACTGAATGCACAATAGAAATTCCCTATTCGTAAAGCATAGATAGGTAATATTTGCACTATAACATCATCACCAAAAATTATGAAAAATGTGGTGGTACTCTTCTCTCAATTGTAGATATGATTTGAATAATTACATAGTGGTGCCAAAATGAAACAGAAACACTATCGGTATCATTGTGAGAAATGGTCATACTTGACTGGATTCATTATTTCTTAGTGTCTGCTTTCTCACTGGTGGCCACTCCAATGAGTTGTCAACAAAACCATTTTGTTGAGCTTGGCCCCACCTATTTACTTGAGTCCTAGTATTCCTATTCAGTTCTTGGACCCTTTGTTGCACATCTGGCTTCAGTGCCTCCAGCTCATTCAGGGCGCCTAATAACTTCTGTAACAAGGTTATCCCAAGTAGAAATTTCATCAAAGAACATTTTATACAATACAAAAAGAAAAGTTTTTGATATCAAGTAGGACATGAAAGGTACAGAATACAGTGCAATCACTGCAACTTAAGAAGATAAGCACATAGCAGGAAAAGCAAAAGGTCCACAGCAGGACAAATTGGAAACTCCCAACAAACATGAAAATGAATCAAAGTAGTATACCTTTCTAAAATAAAGTCTTTCACTTGGTAAAGATACTTGGTAGTCTCGATGGTACGGTATAGTCTCAGAGATCAAACTGCAGCAGATAGAAGTCAAGTAATCCAATGATAATAAGACTCTAAAAAAAAATAATCAAGCACAATATGATAGCATTGTGAAAAATGATCGTAGAAAATTTTATGTGCTTCCTTCTTCGAAAACTAGAAACCTGGTGATGAGCCAACAATATTCAAAATGTTCATATAACATTCTGTTCCAATGGATATACTGACCTTGAAAACCGCAAAAGCATAACATACAGATCAATAATATTATTTTCCTCCCGATAGATATTAGCCTGCAGAGAGTCAACAATTTCAGAGATCAAAGGCCACTAAGGTGAGAAAATAACTGAAGACTTTTACATAATAAGTCAAACTAACTATAATACCATCATGAATATAGCAATATAGGGGAACCTATACAAAACATAGAATAAGAATAATTTACAACTGATAGAAGAAAAGGCAAGGAAAAGAACCTAACAGCTCAGAATCATGTAGAACATTGGGATGGAAGTTGTTCGATTATGTATTTTAACTAAGCTAAGATAAAGGCTAGCCTACATAAGGAGCAAGTAGATCATATTATTGAAAAGATATAGCCAAAACTTAAAATGTTGGTGCAATTCATTTCAATGTCTTCTGATTCTTTCAAGCTACGAATTAAAGATCTCATAAAATGCAGGTTAACAAACAGAAAACTGCAAAAAGGCAAAACATTGACCACCCAGCCTCTAAGCATTATCCCATTGAGAAACAAAAAACCAAGAATAAATGCAAACATAGCTTTTAAACTTAGGAAAAGATCATCTTGTGTTAGGGGAAAAGAATTGATGCAAGTTTAAGCAATAAACAAATGAAACAGAAGAACTCTTCCAAAACCTGAGAACCAAGCTTCAATCTCCAAGAAGATCGACGCCTAGGTAATTGCCTGGACAATAAGCTGGATCAATCCCTTGGGGCTACATTGTCTATTCGACAAGTACAGGTCACCAGGACTATTACAGTATGTGTATTTTGCCATTTTGATTGGACACATGGCATCTAATGGCATGAAAGATCTGCAAGTCTCACAAAAGATTTGCAACTACTCCACAAACTTGTGCCACTTTTCAATTGGAATTTATTGTTGCTTTATACTAGCATAGAGATACATTTGAGCAAATAAAAATTTATATTTAAATCTATGATACATAGCATCACATACCATCTTGCGTTGATTATTGTTTAACATGTGTATGGTTTAAAGCAAATACCATGCTAACAAATTTTATACAAATATTTTTTTATGTATTAGAAACATAACTAAGACCAAAATTCATTAAAAAAAATAGAAGAGACATATAACTATAACTACATATTAACAGCACATCTTAAGTCTTCTATACATATTTTATTAGTGTGGAAGGCTTGGGTTGTGGTAGAAAACTAATTATACTGTATCCTAAAACTTTATGTTCTTCTCAACTATTGTGATGGGCATGAAAAATCACCATCGGCATAAATATCATACACGCTAAACACGTCTAGCATTGAGGGAAGTTACAATAATGAGAGTAAGGTTGTGCATCTCCATTGGGCATCTATAGGTCACAGGGGCTTAACATTTTTTATAACACTAGTCATGTATGTACTGTGATGCTAAATCTAGCTTACCTTATCAAATACATAGGATCCACATGTTAATGTTGTATGTATGTATATATTGTATGTATAAACCACATGTAAATCTATACTATATTAAAAACAACAGTTTTGAATTCAGAGAATATTCCACCCTGATTCCATCCATCATTTTTATACTGCAAAAAATCTTTCCACCTTTGTTTCTATTTAAAGATAAATATTGAGAGTCGAGTTGTTTAAAAAAAAGGAAAAAAAAAAAACAAACTGATATGCTCCACCTGTCTCTCAGTCTGTACGAACTCTCAACCAGCTCTCCTCTCTCATGTCCACTAATTGTAGGAGGTAAAAGATAGCTGATATGGATCTTAAAACAATCGGATTCTATTCAAAAGGGAAAAAAAGGAAGGTGAGTGGGGAGTGTTGTCCACTTGCCTCTTGGTCCATGCTAACTCTCCATCTACCTCTCCTCTCTCACTTCCATTAATTTAGAGGGGGGAAATCACAACTCTTAAGAAAAAGAAAGAAAGATAATTGGATTCTAATAAAAAATTAAAAAAAACTCATATCCTCCACCCACAATATGGTCCATGCAAACTCTGCATTTTCTTCTCACTTCCAATAATATAGGGATGAAAGAAAAGGAAATCTTGAGTCTTAAAAAAGGAAAGTGAAAATGGATTTAATACATCAAAAAAAGAAATATATATATATATATATGCTTCAATGACATCTCTGTCTGCACTACCTCTCCGCTTGCCTCACCTTTTCTCACTTACACTAATTTAGAAAGGAAGAAAAAATCCTAGATTTTTAAAACAAAGAAAAGTAAACATTTGGCAAGTTGCCTGCATTCTCTTTCATAAATTCCAGCCAGCCCAAAAATTTGGGCACCCCTCCCTTCCTCTATGATCCAACCAACTCCTAGAAAACACAGTAAAAAACCTAATTCAATTCTAGTCCATATTTTCAAGGGAGATAAATAAGAACTACCGTATAAGAAAATATAAGAAAAAAATAGAAGAGAGATCCCACTATTCTCTTCCAAGGTGAAGAAAAATTTATGGTGCTGTCTCTTCCTCTATGATCTCAATGGTTCTCAAAAGGAGAAGAGGGGGGTTATATGATATTAATTTTATTTAAATAATATTTTCTATAATTCATATAATTTAATTTTATATTTTATATTTATATTTTGCAGACATGCATTGCACATTCCTAATAGTTAGTAATTATTAAATGCCTCTAATTGAAATCATATCAATGTAAGAATAACTTCCTTGGCATATGATTATTTGTCATCAATGGAACCCATCCCTGATTGAATCGTGTAGAGATCCTCCAACATGTGTGTGATGGCTGGATAAAGTTTCTGTGATATCAACTCACAGCATAGGATAATGTTTCAAGTTCAGAACTGTAAATGTGATTTGATTAAATCTAATAGAGAAAGCCATGGTAAGAAGGTGAAGAAACAAACATAATTATTATTGCTCTAGAAGACAAATTTAGAACGATGATGAGGAATGCATGTCAATGAAAAAGACACATGTTGTTCACCATGCAAAAGAAGGAGAACCTTTTTATGTTATTCTCTTGTTAAGATTAACTTGGCTTTATTTGCATTCACACTATAGAACCATAGAGTTTAGTTGCATGATCTGCAACTTTCTCAGCTTCAGACAACAATAAAACACAGACTTTCTTGAAACTTCTCTACTGATATAAGAATTCTCTACTAAGAAAGACGCCACTGCTAGTTAAATATGGGACTCTCCAAAATATGCTAGATAATCATGAAACTTGAGCAAACTGTCACCACTCGTATGAACTTCATAAAATCTTCCCAAGAAATAAATCCAAAAACTGCAAATGTATAAATAAGTTGGCCTTGTTATTTTTGAGAATGTGATTTTCAATGCAAATCAGTGCCAAACACCATGGACTCTTGGCATCCACTCTGTCTGGGATGCAGCTAGGACAACATGGGACTCATAAGAGCGCTAAAACATGCTAGTTGCACGGATGCTATCTCTTTGAAGCGAAGCTTCTTAAATTCATCTCGGAAGACAGCCTACAAATTGAAGGGGGGGATTTGATGCCCTCACATGTGCTACATGTTTGGGGTGAAGCTTCCTCATGTTGTCACAGAAGACAGCCTACAAACTGGAGGGAACATCTAATCCCATCAGATGCATAAACAGGTGTAGCCTACGTCTTCTGGATGTTTGTGTTCCCGGAGTTTGTTCAGTTCAGCAAAAGCATCAAGAATTTTGTATTTGCATGTGTCAGTTACTGAAAGAAAAGGGATTTCCAATGAGCTCAGATCTTGTTAGATGTTTCAAATTCCAGGAAAAAAAAACAGTAAATTCTTCCATAAGTAAACTACTCTTCTTCTTCCCACTTGAGGACATAACTTTGAATGCCATCAATCCATGTAACTGTTTCAATCTCGCCAACCTTTTCTGTTAGTCTAAAAAGCTTCGTTGATGGTAAAACGCAACTATAGATTCCCAGACTAAAACTAATCAGCAAGATTCCATCTCCAACCACGTTCAAGAAAGCAAGATCCTTCTAACCAAAGCAACAATTTTTATTAAAAATGTCCACTAAATATGAACAAATCCTCATAAGAATTTCCCCAAATCGCCTTGTCTAGCACAATAAAAATATCCAAAATCACCGATGCTGCATTCATACCCGCGTCCATCAAAATCACTGAATAAGAGACAGAGGACGCTATAAAGATGCAATCTTCTTTTAATCGCAGTATTAACAAATTATATTCAAATCGAAAGAAATAACGACCTGCTTGACGAGATTATCCGCGATCCGGTAGTAGTAACGTAGAGAGATCCGATTGTCCACATCGAGCCTCTGCGCGCTGGCCGCGATGCTGATCGCCCCCGAGGAAGACTTCATCTTAGGGTTTCCTCCTCCCTCCCTCCCTCTTTCGATCTCCACTCAATTAGAGACGTATCGCATTGGAATTATACCCTCCCCTTTTCCAAGATCGTACAAAAAGAGGCGAATAGAAACCCTAATTGTAGAGTTCGGCGGCCTCTTCGAAGATGTCGTTAATGGCGCGGCCGCTCTCCGGCGGAAAGAGGGGCTCTCCCAGCTCCTAACAGGGGCAGATTCGGAAGATTAAATTTCTGGTCTCCAGCACAATGTTTGGTTTAATAATGAAGAGAGAGAGAGATGTAACCCTCGTGCGACAATGAACGAAATTACAGTAAGCCCTCAAGTTTATCCTATATCGGTCAAACCGTATGGCGACATAATGAGCTTGCTGGGAATTTTATTTTATTTTATTTTATTTTTTTGCTGGGTCTCATCCTGTAAACCTGGTGCGGTAGCAGAGGGCAATTATGTATCTCATAGCTTTTAAGTTTTGAGCCATGCAATGACGTAGTCGGATTTTCAATCTGAAGGTTCAAATTAAAATAAATAATAAATAACTAAACTTATAAATTTATTACTGTAAAAAAAAAAAAATAAACATTTGACGTTTCATAAGAGAAAAAAATAAAATAAAATAAAATAAAATAAAATAAAATAAATAATATGGAGAATGGAGAGCGGAGGTTCCAACTACTAAGCTAACTAAAATTTTTTATTTTTTGATGATTCCAATATATATATATATAAATATAATTTTTTGAATAATATTTATATATTCTTAAGAGTATTATATCAGAATTTGTGGGTTCAATTAAAATCTCAGGCCAAAACATGGCTCCGCCGTCGATGCCACGGGGGATGATAATTTTAATTCCTTTAGATGAACTGACCACCGTATAGAAAGGACAAGTATATGTAAGTATTTATCTTCATACAAATATTAGCAAGTTATCCACGCTATACAGCAAATCCAAAATAATCGATGATAAAAAATAAATAAAAAAAATATAATGATAATTTAAAATAAATAATAATTTTTAATTTGAATATTATATTTTTTATTTAAAAACTATTTCGATTCTATTTCTCTTTTTTAAAAATATATTGCCTTCCAACACAAAATATGACTCAATTTTGTTGAGCAAACTATAATATGATACCATTTTTCAGACGCATAAACAAAAAAAATAAAATTAACCCATTAAAATTTAAAAATATAAAATATAACGTCGTACATTAGCACTTCTTCTAAATTGATTTCGAATCAATGCCACTAAAACATATCCATACATGGTTCTAGATAGCATTCTCATCTATTTATGATTCAAAGTCCGATCGAAATATTTTTCTATATTTTTTGATTTTTTTTTTCAGATCATAATATTCATTCAACAACCATTTATATCTATCGACCAATAAATCATACTCCCAACAATTGTTTATGCTCATACTCAAGTTGTTCACCAGCCTCATTAATTCTTTGATATATACACTTATAATATTCTCTATCTTTAAAGTTAAAATCTTCGATTCTAAATTTAAATCTTTGCTGCAATCTATTTATGGCAAATCCTGTAGCACATTTTTTTGATTCATTTTGATCATGTATTGGATGATTTTAGATCTTAAACATCTCAGGTGATTCATTATCCCTCTCTAGCATAATTTCTATATATGCCCTCAGCACCCCGTCATCCCAAGCCTTAAATCCATAAATCAGTCTGAGCAATCCTAATCTATCTTTTATTTTCTGGAGCACGGCCTTCATAAAATTTTGATTATTTTTATTTTTACAATTACAATCAGTTAAAAATCAACGAACCAATCGCAAAAAATATAAAATAAAATAATTATATTTTAAATCCAATAAAAAAATGCAAGAGGTATTCGCTTCTGCTAGATAATCTACTAAATTAATAATATCTGCTATATAATTCATTCCTAAATTTGGAAAAAAACAATGTTTGCAAATTATATACTAATTAGACAATAAACTCAAAAAAAATATTATTTTAACTATTACATTATATTAGCCAACTTATATGTTAATTTATATTAAATTATATATTGTATCTCTGTTGTCCAGCTATGCAACCCAAGAAGGGGGTGAATTGGGTTTCTGAAATTTTAAAGTTAATTTAGAACCACAAGAATTAAGTAATAATAAGCAAGTTATACATAGTAAGTGATTTAAGCAAAATGTAGAGATGAGATGCAAGAATGCAAGAAAATAAAGAAATTTAGATAGAGAGCAAGTAAGCACACCATAAATAATTAAGGTTTATAGTGGTTCGATACCAATCTTGCACCTATATCCACTCCCCAAGCTCCTACTTAGGAATTTAAATCCACTAAAATGTATTCAACAAGAATACAACGTCGGTACCTCCGACTCTAGTTATCCCAAGCTAGAACACTTATTTTTCGGATACAAACTAATCCAATACAATCCGATTCAAGGTTCGGATCAACCTATCCAAATTTTGAAACTCTTCCAAAACTAAAGATTAAGACAGAAACAGAGTATAAGAGTTAATGACAAAGAAATACAAGTTTAGCTCCTTTAATAAGCAAATAAAACTTTAAATACACTTTACACAACAAGGAAGAAGCTTTTCTGATTTTTCTCAATGTTGTTGAAGACTTGAATGAGCTCTTGAGGGGTTGGTGAACTTGAAATAAAAGCTTCTTTGGCTTGAAGAGGACTTTTTGCTTAGAGCTGAAATGAATGCTTGAATCTCTTATATTTTTCCCTCCTTTAAGTGCCTTTATATCCTCAACAGATGCTGGAGAAAAATCTAAAAAGTTTAGAATCGTTGGAGAGCTTTAAATGAGCATTAAATATGATCAAAATAAGTTTAAAATTAGCCGTTACGAAGATTTTTTATCACAGGAGTCGACTCATAGGATCGTCCCCTGCACAAGGATCGACCCCAGGGGTCGACCTCTGTGGCGCAGAACAGAAAGTAACTATTCTGTATCTTTGGCTTGCATAGACAACAGGGGTCGACTCTCTTGGCACAAAGGTTGACCCCTGGGGTCGTCTCCTTTGGGTGTGTCAACCAAAAATAGTGTGCTGTTCAGTCCCTTTTGACAGGGATCGATCCAAGGGGTCGACTCTTTTCTTTAAACTTGATTTTCTCTCAAAATATATATTCAAAAAATATGAAATTACCTCCAATAGATCACAAATTTTCTGTTCTTGCTCTTAAGGCTTTCGAATCAGAACTTGATAAAATTACGATTTTGCCCCTGAAATACAATAAATCTTTTTTCAAGCCAAAATCATTAGTAACCCCCTCAAATATTTTGTAATCATCAAAATCAATTCATGGAGCAACAATCTTTCCTTTTTTGATGATGACAAAATACTTAAGCAAAAGCAAATTATAACATATGTAAAGCATTGATTAAGAATTTCAAATTTATGAAGATGCATCACTTAAACATTATAGCCAATTATTTGAATAAAATACAGCATGAGTAGTTTGAAGATTAGTTTGAAAATTGCTTATAAGATTATTTTCTTTGACAAATTTACTTATTGTCCGATTTTATTTCTCTACTCTCCCTTTTTGACAACATCAATTAAGATCTTAAGAGATTTTTAAAGAAAAATAGAAAAGACTCTCCATCACTATAGCAATCATAAAGGACATTTCAATTTGCTCGCATAGAAGATATTGCCATTCATAATATTTCATAGCACGTATATGAGGTATTTTTCATATCATATAATTAAGACATTTCAATTGATGCCATTCATAAAAATTAATCCAAATGACATTCATAGAAGTTAAAAGCATATATATATATATATATATATATATATATATATATATATATATATATATATATATATATATATATATATATATATATATATATATATATATATATATATCCAAAATATGACTGAAAAGTTATCAGATACATAAGTGTCACAATACATAAGAGTCAAGTCAAAATACATAGGCCATACAAAAGTCATGGGTAACAAAAAATACAACTATCCATGAGTCAATCATCCAACAAATACAAAGGCCATAAGTTAGATCCTAGACATAAAAGATTAATTGTGCTAGATCTAATAAATATCATGGCTAGAGGTTTCAGAATCAGAAGAGTCAGAGATATGGTGAGGAGACTCAGGATCAAGGCCACGGGCACGTCCTTGACCACATCTGTCTCGGCCACGGGTAGAAGTACCGGCACGAGCAGAAGGGTGAGAAGGTCCTGGAGCCTGGGAAGATATGGATTGTGCTAGGAGAACAAGTCTGATGGTGTCCAATTGTTCCAAAGTCCTCGACATGGATGGCATCAGGGTACCAATCTGAGTAGAGACAGCCTCACTGGAGTCCCTGATCTCTCTCCTAAAAAAATCAAAGCCACTCTCCAAAACACCTCGAAGCCTAGCCACCTCTGCAAACAGGTTGGAGACCTCCGTGATGTTCTCTTACGGCTGGAGATGGGCTAAGGCTAATACCTGCCTCTGCAAATCAAAAACTCTACCTGTCAGTCTCAGAATACATCCCTAAACTTTTTAAGTCAAGCGAACTGAGCTGTAAGCATCTGAAAGATAGTAGAGACATGAGGGATCATAGTCTGATCTAGATCAGCCTGAGATATCATCCTCTGAGTAAAATCTGAGGTGACAAACTACTGGGATATGATAGAAATAATCTGTTAGAAAATCAACTGAATCTGATCATCTGCAAGTCTGATCACTGAAGGATCTACTCTGCTCCCTAATTGTAGTACAGAAGCATCCCTCCTCACTAACTCTGAGGGACCAGCCTCATGATCAGACACGAACTGAATATCAGGAGATGCTCTGTGATCACAAGGAGGTGAAGATATTTTCTCCTCCTCTACTCTCTCCTCAACACCCTTCAACCAACCACCATCAGTCTTTGAAAAACTCATGCGGTGCAGTGTGTGGCGGTTGATGGTGTCAGAATGTGATAATCTGATGACTGTCTCTCCTTCAAAATAGACTCTGAACCTCCTAAAGATCAGAGTGAGTGCCATACCATAAGGCAGATGAGCCTTAGACCTATTTAGGGTCTCCCTCATGGCCTCGAACATCAGAGTAGGAAGGTTCAAGGGGGTCTCGATGATCACATGGTACATGATGCATATATCCCTACCAGATAAGAGGTCATGTCTGCCACTCCTAGGGACAAAAAATTTGGTCACCGTATGATGCAAAAGTCTCATCTCTACTGAAAGTATCCTTACTTTTAATTTATTTAAATTTTTAGTAAATGCTCTCCCTAAAATAATACTTAGGCCCTCTTCTTTAATTGGGAGCTCCATATAAGTATAACATTCACAAGGCAAGTGCAAGATTTGTCCCAAATGCAATGGATCAAGAACAATGTTCACACCTTTCACTGAAGATTTTACTGTTCTATTGTAGTAACTTAAATTTAAATAGAATTCTCTGACAAAATCAACATAAGTATTTTCCTTCAATAAATAGTAAAACTCCCATCTTTGATTTTTAATTTTTGATCCAATTGAGAATCTCTCTTTTTCAAAAAAACTTAAAATCTATGTTCTTCCCGGATTCTACTTTTCGATTGGAGAGTGATACATTGCTTGGACTAAGTGAAGACTATGAAGAAGCTGGAGCAGGACCTGGAATTAGGGTTAGAGCAGGAGAGGGCTCGACTGTCATTCTTTTTCTGTGCACTTCCTCCTCTAACCCACGAGCAGATTTTTTTCTCAGCGGTAGTTTCTTTTTGGGAGTCATTTCGGACAGGAGAGACTTGAAAACAGCTTAGAAGACCTAATGAAAGGTAGAGTGGAAAGAATTTTAGAGGAAAAATAAGAATTTTGGGGAGATAGACCATCGGTTTGGAGAAGAGGGTTTGAATCTAGGGTAAGCTTGATCCATCCAAATGAAGAAAAAAAAAGGGATTTAGATCCTAAAAGGGCGATTTGAAGGAGGAAATTCGGTGGAAAGAGAGATTTTAAGAGAATTTTTATGGTTGAGAGAGTGGAGAGGGAGGGGATTTTTGTTCGATGGGAAGAGAAAGGTGAAAGGAAAAAGGTCGGCCTCTTAACTAACGGAGATTTTTCAATAAAACAGAGCGCCCGATAGATTTTAATAAAAATTATAAGTTTATCCTAGGGTCAACTCATGGCTAAAAAAATTTATAAAAAATGATGAAAAAATTTTGAAAAAATTTGAAACTTGAGGATAGGGTGTCTATTTAAGAGATTGATTATATGAAAGATAGTTTTGAGCTTTTAAGAAAAGAGAGATGAGAATTGAGCTCAAAATTTGGTTCAATAAATTTTTGACAAAAAGAACTTAGAATCAAAAAGATACTTAAGCTGATGGATTAAGGATTCTTAGTTTTCTCCTAATTTCATAAAATCTATCTTCACTTAAGACCTTGGTAAAGATGTCAGTCAATTATTTTCTAGTACAAACATAATCAAGAATTATATTATTATTTTGGATATGTTCTCTTATAAAATAATATCTAATTTTAATATGCTTTGATATAGAGTGCTGAATTAGATTTTTAGTTAGATTAATAGCACTAGTGTTATCACATCTTATGAAAGTTTCATTAAGTTTGATGCCAAATTTCTCAAATTGTTGCTTAATCCACAAGATTTGAGCACAGCAACTTCTGACTGTAATGTATTCGATCTCGATCGTAGACAGTGCCATCGAATTTTACTTCTTGCTAAACTAAGAGATTAAGTTAACTTCTAGAAATTGGCAAGTTCTATTAGTACTTTTTCTATCTAATCTACATCCAGTAAAATAGATATCTGAATATCCTATTAAGTCAATTGATGAGTCCTTAGAATATCATAATCCTAAAATTTATGTACCTTTTAAATATTTAAGAATTCTTTTAACAGTATTTAAATGTGATTCTTTTGGATTTGATTGAAAACGTGCACATAGACAAACACTAAACATAATATCTGGTCTACTAGTAGTTAAATACAATAAAGAATCAATCATACCTCTATAAAGTTTTGAGTCTACATTTTTACCTCCTTCATCCTTGTCAAGCTTACATGATGGGCTCATGGGGGTACCAATTGCTTTGGAGCCCTCCATTTCAAATCTTTTGAGTAGTTCTCTTGTGTACTTGCTTTGAGTGATGGAGATCCCTTTCTTTGTTTATTTGATTTGGAGTCCAAGGAAGAATGTAAGTTCTCCCATCATGCTCATCTTGAACTCTCCCTGCACGAGCTTAGCAAAATCTTGATAAAGAGTTTCATTAGTAGACCCAAATATAATATCATCAACATATATTTGTATAACTAAGATATCATCATGATTTGTTTTAATAAAAAAGATTGTATCTACATTTTCTCTTGAAAAATTATTATTAAACAAGAATTTACTTAACCTTTCATACCAAACCCTAAGTGCTTATTTTAAACCATATAATACTTTATTTAATTTGAAAACATGATTAGAAAAAGCATGATTTTTAAAATCGGAGGGTTGTTCTACATATACTTCTTCAGCAATATAATCATTTAGAAAAGTACTTTTGACATCTATTTGGAATAACTTAAAATTCATAAAGCATGTATATGCAAGTAAAAGCCTAATTGCTTCTAATCTAGCAACAGATGCAAAGATCTCATCAAAATCAATTATCTCTTCTTGATTATAACCTTTTGTAATCAATCTTGCTTTATTTCTAATTATATTTTCATGTTCATCCAATTTATTCCTATATACCCATTTTGTGCCAATTACTGGATAATTTTTAGGTCTTGATACTAAAGTCCATACATTATTTTTTTTGAATTGATTAAGTTTCTCTTGCATTGTATTTATCCAATTATAATCTTTTTCAGCTTCATCTATGATTTTAGGTTCACAATGAGAAATAAATACAAAATGATTGTATGCAAAAATGAGTTCTTACTCCATGTGTAGGATCACCAATGATTAATTTTTTGGGATGATTGTGATCATACCTCCATTCTTTGGGTAGATCATTTATACCTTGAGGTTGTTCTTGTTGTTCTTCACCTTCATCCTCTTGTTTGTTTTCATGTTCTTCTTCATTTTAAATTGTTGAGTCTTTTAGGGTGAGCTCCTTCATCCCTTCTATAAGAAGATCTGCATCATCAATACCTTTACTCTTCTTTGAAGGAAGATCATTAGTCTCATAAAAAATAACATGTATTGACTCCTCTACTATTAAAGTTTTTTTGTTAAAAATTCTAAAAGCTTTGCTAGAAAAAGAGTAACCAAGAAAAATAGCTTCATCAGATTTTGCTTCAAATTTTTTTAATCTCTCTTTACCATTGTTCAAAACAAAATATCGACAACCAAAAATATAAAAAAAATATAATGTTTGGTTTTCTTTCTTTCCAAAACTCATAGGGTATTTTCTTTAGAATTGATCTAATTAAAGCACAGTTTAAAATATAACATGCCATGTTAATTGCTTCCGTTCAAAAGTATCTTGGGAGGTTGCTTTTGCATAACATGGTACGGACTATTTCTTCAAGGATTTTATTTTTTCCTTCTACTATCCCATTTTATTGGGGTGTCCTAGGTACTGAAAAATTATAGTCAATGCATTTTTTATCACAAAACTTTTCAAAATCTTGATTTTCAAATTCGGTTCCATGATCACTTCGAATATTTTGAATTGAAAAACTTTTTTTGTTAGTAATTTTTCGATAAAATTTTAAGAACACATGAAAAGTTTCATCCTTATGTGCTAAAAAAAAATTCATGTAAAATGAGAAAAATCATCAATAATTATAAAGCCATATCGTTTTTCACCTAAACTAGTAAATCTATGTGCAATAATTCTAATAGCCTAGAAGTTAAAACAATATTTTTATATTTGAATGAGACTTTTGTTTGTTTACCTAGTTGGCATGCATCACAAATTCTATCTTTTTCAAAATTTAATTTAGATAAATCGGTAACCAATTCTTTTTTAATAAGTTTTGAAAGTGAATGCATGCTAATATGTACAAGCCTACGGTGCCAAAACCAACTAGTCTCATTAATTTTGGCATTCAAGGCTACTAGGCATTGCATGTTTATCTTGAAAAGATCATTCAAATCTACCATATAAACATTACCATATCTATGCCCAACAAATTTAATGTCTTCATCATTGGGACTAGTCACTATGCATAATGAAGATTCAAAAATAATTTTATACTCTTTGTCACAAAATTGATTAATACTTAATAGATTATATTTCAAACCATCTACTAATAAAATATTTTCAATATACTTGGAGAGAGTCATACCAATGTTATCTATACCAATGATCTTTCCTTTACTATTGTCTCCAAAGGTGACCATCCCTCCATCTTTTGCATCAAGTGTGATGAATTGAGATTCATCACCGGTCATGTATCTTGAGCACTCGCTATCAAGATACCATTTTCGATTTATTCTTTGGGATGCAAGATACACCTACATACAAAAATCAAGTTTTGATTTTAGGTACCCAAGTTTTCTTGGATCCTTTTTGGTTAGTCACAATAGTTTCTTTTGGAACTCATATTTTCTTCACATTAGAATTTTTAGATTTGCTAGAGAAACATGTATAAGATTTATGACCTACTTTACCATATTTAAAGTAAGTAATATTTAAAAACTTATCGCTTGATGAGTTCACAAAGATGTTTTTCAAAAATTTTTATTTTTTTAAAGGATTGTAGCCAAGACCGGCTTTATCATAAATGGCATTTTGATTATCAAGTATCATTTAAAATTTATTTAAACTTAGAGTGAATTTTTTTACCATAGATTTTAACTTAGCAATTTTATTTTTCAAGTTCAGATTTTCTTGTATCAAGATCAAATTTTCATTTGAAATAATCTCATTCTTTTTTAGTAAAGATTGATTCTTTGATTTCAATTCTTTGTTCTTTATTCCTAACTTTTTTAGATCATCAACTAGATCATAAAATACTTTTTGAAATTTTTTAAAAGTAAAGTTATTAGGAGTTTCAGCGTTTACCTCATTTTCATGTGCCATAAGGCACAAGTTGGCTTGTTTATATGAATCTTCTTCTTCGGAGCTTGACTCAGCACTATCACTCCATGTAGCCACCATAGCCTTTTTCTTATACTTCTTGGGGTCCTTCTTAAGTTGTTGACATTCGGACCTAAAGTGCCCCGGCTTCTTATATTCATAATAAATAAGGGGCTGCTCCTTATCCTTCTCCTTGCTATGCTCCTCTTTTGCAGGTGGCCTCTTCCTCATCCCTTATTTTTTTCTTCAAAAATCTTTTAAATTTTCTAGTTATAAGGACTATTTCTTCATCTTGCTCTTCATTTTCTGTTTCATCGAATTACTCATCGAGTTGAGCAGTGGATTTGAGGGTGATTGTCCTCTTCTTCTTGATATTCTTTCAAGCTTAGCTCATGTGTCATTAGCGATCCTAGAAGCTCCTCCAAGGATAAAATATTCAGATATTTGGTTTCTTGGATTACGGTCACTTTGACCTTCCAAGTTCTTGGTAAAGATCTAAGAATCTTTCTCACAAGATCGTTGTTAGAATAAGACTTACCAAGACTTTTTAGACTATTAATAATATCCATAAAATAAGTAAATATTTCAGTTATTGATTCATCATGCTCTATTTTAAAGAGTTCATATTTGTGCACAAGCATATTAATTTTTGATTCCTTAACTTGATTAGTGCCTTCATGTGTCACTTCTAACTTATCCCATATTTCTTTAACCGACATACATGTTGAAATATGATTAAATTCATTAGCATCTAAAGCATAATATAAAATATTCATGATTTTAGTATTGAGTTGAGCCATTTTCTTATCAACCTCATCCCATTCTCTTTTGAATTTGGTTGATTCTACACCATCAATTATCTTAGTGGGTATGTGTGATCCATTAACTATGATACTCCACATATCATAGTCAAATACTTGAATAAAAATTTCATCCAAGCTTTTCAATAGGTGTAATTTGACCCATTAAAAAGTGAAAGTCGATTTGTAGACTGCCCCTCGGCTAGTAAAGCACTAACTTTAGTTGCCATAGATCTTTAGCTCTTTAATGGTTAAATCAAAGTAGGACTAGAGCACCAGACTCTGATACCACTTATTGTCCAGCTATTCAACCCAAGAGGAGGGGTGAATTGGATTTCTGAAATTTTAAAGTTAATTTAGAACCACAAGGATTAAGTAATAATAAGCAAGTTATATGTAGTAAGTGATTTAAGCAAAGTATAGAAACGAGATAAAAAAATACAAAAAAATAAAGAAATTTAGATAGAGAGCAAGTAAGCACACTACAAACAATCAAGGTTTATAGTGATTCGGTGTCAACTTTGTACCTACATCCACTCCCCAAGCTCCTACTTAGAAATTTAAATCCACTAAAATGTATTCAATAAGAATACAACATCGGTACCTCCGACTCTAGCTATCCCAAGCTAGAATACTTATTTTTCAAGTACAAGCCAACCCAATACAATCTGATTCGAGGTTCGAATCAACCTATCCAAGTTTTGAAATCCTTCCAAAACTAAAGATCAAGACAGAAACAGAATATAAGAGTTAATGACAAAGAAATATAAGTTTAACTCCTTTAATGAGCAAATAAAATTTTAAATATACTTTACACAACAAGGAAGAAGCTTTTTTGATTTTTCTCAAGGTTGTTGAAGACTTGAATGAGCTCTTGAGGGGTTGGTGAACTTGAAATGAAAACTTTTTTTGCTTGAAGAGGGCTTTTTGCTTAGGACTGAAATGAATGCTTGAATCTCTTATATTTTTTTCTCCTTTAAGTGCCTTTATATCTTCAATAAATGGTAGAGAGAAATCTGAACAAGTTTAAAGCCATTGGAGAGTTTTAAATGAGCATTAAATATAGCCAAAATAAGCTGAAAACTAGCCGTTATGAAGATTTTCTGTCACAGGGATCGACTCATAGAGTCGTCCCCTGCACAGGGGTCGACTTCCTGGGATCGACCTCTGTGGTACAGAATAGAAAGTGACTATTCTGTATCTTTGGCTTACACAAACAACTGAGATTGACCCCTGGCATAGGGATCGACCCCTTTGGGTGTGCCAACCAAAAATAGCGTGCCGTTCAGCTCTTTTTGACAGGGGTCGACCCCTTGGGTCGATCTTTTTTTTTAAACTTGATTTTTCTCTCAAAATATACATCCAAAAAATATGAAATTATCTCCAATAGATCACAAATCTTCTGTTCTTGCTCTTGAGACTTTCGAATCAGAGCTTGATAAAATTATGATTTTGCTCCTGAAATACAATAAATTTTTTTCAAGCCAAAATCATTAGTAACCCCCTCAGATATTTTGTAATTATCAAAATTAATTCATGGAGCAACAATCTCATAAATTATATAATATATTTGACTAAATTTAGATAATAAAATAATCAAAAATAATTATTTTATAAAAATTAAATAATCACTCTAACTATAATCTGATTACTCAAATCATAGCCTTATTTTATTGCCATAGCAAAATATTACATTAGCCATCAAATCACTATCTAAATTTATTTGCAAATTTAACCAAAATAATTGCTCTCATAAATCATAAATCATTTTTATTAATATAGAAAAAAATATCATATTACAAAATCATATTAACAAAATATTATATTCCACCAAAAAAGGATTATTTAATATATTATATCAACCAAATCATAGATTATTTTTTATCAATGTATGCAAAAAAATTTTATTAAAATATTATTAAGTTATTTTTTTCAAAAATAAAACAAAAAGGGAAGCAAATATTACAAAATCCAGTAATTTTCTCATATTTTTTATATTAGGATGCCCACATAAAAATAGCCAAAATAACCAAAATATATAGCTAACCGCATAAATTCCCTATGCAACCATTTTTTAAAAAAATTAGTTTTTGCATAAAAATTTTTATAAGGATGCCTATATAATCCTCTATTAGATCATTGTTTTATATGTTTGAAATACATAAAACCTTTATGTGGCCATCCACTTAAATATCCTATCCCACCCATTTCCTGACTCTTCCACTCCAGCCACCCTCCGTCCACCCCACCCTCTATCGTCTTCTCTGACCTCTTTCCTCCCCTACCCTTTATGGCCAATTTCTTTGCCAAATTAACACCTCTCCTCTCTCTCTGATCAGATCTATCCTTTATGCGTCGATCTTGTCGCTCGACGATCCGCATGGAATGGTCATGTCTGCACCCATGGATCCACTGCTTTCCCGAGCAACCACACCAACGACGGTCATGATCAGCACCGCTCCTCTCCTCTTTTCCTTCTTTCTTGAAGATGTGAGGTAGTTGGTTATTGCATAAGCCCCTTCTCTCCATTGTCAACTTGAACCAGTCCGTCTTCGATACCATCTCCTTCTCCATTCTCTTTCCCCTCCTCCTACAGTCAGTCTTTTTTTTTTCTTATATCCCTAAGCCACTCTTCCTCTCCAACCTATCTCAAAATCAACCCATAGCTCTTTCTGCCACCATCCCTACCTCTGTGACCCAAACCCTGGCTCTAAACCAAGCCCAAATCCTAGCCATCTCCATCTCCTTATCGGCTGTCTGTCAACCCTAACCCTCCCCACCACTATCTCTTTCTCTTCAACCCTAGCCCCACCTCTGCAACTTTAGCCTGACCTCTATGTATCTTCCCAACCCGAAACCCTAGCTCTCTCCACCACCATCCCCACCTTCAAACCCTAGCCCTAACCTAACCCAAACCCAACCATCCTCTTTTCAACCCGAACCCAACTCTACCCCGACCTCTAAGTCTCTTCCTAACCACAAACCCTAACTCTCTTCACCACCATCCCCACCTCTGAATCCTAGTCCTAACCATAATCCTAACCTAACACTAACCCTAACCCAAACTCCAACCAATCATCCCAACCCTAACTCGACACAAACCCATCCATAATAGACCTAACCCAACTACTCATCCTAACCCTAACCTGAAACCAAATCCTAACCCCAATCTTGACCCAGCTAAGCCACCTTCTACAACCAATAACCCGCAACCCAAAATCCAACAACCGAATATTCGATAACCCAACTACCTGAGAACCCACTATCCAATAATCCAAACCCAATAACCCGACATCCCAATATCCAACAACTCGAGACTCAATAACTCACTGACTCAAATCCACATGCCGAAAATCGTGAATCCAAACTTGTTAATACAAAAAAAATTGCTTGAATGCCCTCAACCCAAATCCTATAACTCTGAACCCAATAACCTTGAACCCATGAACATTAATTCCTGATCTAGATGCCCTCTGCCCGAAGTCGATACCCAAACCCACCTCTGTGCATCATCCTGGGAGGCTACCAAACTTCAGCAGCAACCTTCTCCCCTTTTTTGGTTTACACCACTATGGAATGCTGCTAAACCCTTGTAGAAAACCTATCCATGATGATTCTCAGGAATGGATGGCTGCTCTATATAGTAACCTTCCCAAAAATCCCACCATCCACAATGATCAATAGTATTAATCAGACATGAACCCTCTCTCTTCCACATGATGCAGTATGAGAAGAGGAAGGCTGTCATAGCAAACCCTCATTGCTCTAATAGTTTAAAAAAAAAAAGAGAGAGAAAAAGAAACCTCAGATGTACTGAAATTCTCTCTTTCTTAGATGATACAACAAGAGGGCTGAACGGCTGCAGCACACACCCCAAATAGCCTAATATGTTCAAAATAAAAGGAGGATATCTATACATCTATACAATCTATATTGTAGGTAAAGAAAAAGTCTCACTAGAGAAATCCTTCTTCCACATACAATTGCTGCCTACTATCTAGAGAAGAATATATATAGATTCTCTCTCAAAAAAAATCTGATCTTTCTTTGCTGACCAGTCCCCTCATTCCTTTGCTAACCAGTCTTCTAATCACTAAGGGTGTAAGTAGATTGGAGAAAATCCAAAATCCAAACCGATCCAAATCGAACTAGAGGATTGGATTGCTTTTTTGGACTTTAATTTTGGATTTAGAGTCAATTTTTAAAAATTTTAGACTTTGAATTTGGATTTAATATTATAAAATTCAAATCCAATCCAAAATTCAAACTATGGTCCAAACCAAATCCAATCCATTCTTTTAGTTTGGACTTTTAGATTTTACATATATACATATATATAATTAATATTATAAAAAAATACTAATATAATAATATATATAATTTAATATATATATAAATCCAATCTAAAGTCCAAACTATGAGTCCAAATCAAGTTCAATCCATTCTTCTAATTTAGACTTTTAGATTTTACATATATATGTAATAAATTAATATTATAAAAGAGTACTAATATAATAATATATATAATTTAATATATATATCTGTACATATATATAATTTAATATTATAATATAATATTTATATAATAATATATTATATAATTTAATATACATAATATACTTTAATATAGTAATATATATAATTTAATTTTATTAATATGATATGAAAATATAAAGAGTATCATATATCAGTATATAATAATTTTTTTCAAATATACAATATAATAAATATATTATAAACTAAATATAATATAAAATATAACAATAATATTTATAAAAATTTTAATAAATAATTATAAATTTAATTTAATAATATAGTAATAATTAAGAATAATAAGAAAATAATAATTAAATAAAAATTTAATAATAAAAGTAATAAAAACTATTGAATCAAATTCTTTTTTGGTATCAAGCTAGTAGCCACAAATAGTCATTGATTAATGAGAAAGGATAGAAGAAAGGAACATATGTAATGCATAACAAACATATATCATTACGGTTCAACTAGATTATTCTATATATTAAATAAACATACTATTAATAATATTCTTGACATAGAAAAGGTTGTGTAATATAAAATTACTAGTAGTGCTGGTATACAATGTTATCAGGATTAGAATCCTGTCTACGATCAATGAAGGATCCTCAGGAATCAAGAGCAAATCATAGGATCGAATTGTAGAATCATAAGATTCTACGAACTTCAAAAAATAGCAGTTTTAATAGAAAAATATATAAAAGATGTTTTCCAATTATCATCAATAAAGTTCAAAACTCTAGATTTGTACCATATAGGTATTTCAGTTTGTCAAAAAAAAAAAAAAAAAAAAAGTAAAAGTCTATATGTGATAAATATGCTACATAGATATGCAAATTACGAAAGATAAATATGTGTAACTAAGTAAAAGTTCAAAAATTCAGTCCAATCCAATCCAAACTTTTCAGACTAGATTGGATTGGACTAGTAGAGTATTTGGTTCGATTTTGGAGCCAAGTTTTCAAGTCCAAAATATTTCAGATTGGAGTTAGATTTAGGTATAATCTAATCCAATTCAATCCAATCCATTTACACCCTTACTAATCACCACTCTCTCAGGCTGCCAAATCCAATGATTGCTCTCTCCAACCATCTATCACCCAGCAGTTCAAATGTAAGACTTATGAGGAATCATCATAAGATCCTATCTCCCCTCTTAAATGATAGTCTTTATCACTCAGCAAGTGGGTTCTGTTACCTAGCAAGTGGATTTCAAGCACATAGATTTGATGGAATTTTCTACTTTTTTATTCTTAAATGTCTAGCATCTTAAATGCAAATATATAAGCCATTGAATGGATGATACGTGATAGATGAATTGAATGACGTGTGGGATGTTGCATGTGCGATACTTGTTGTGCTGGGAGAACACTGGCTTTTCCTTCAGTGTAATTGTATAGATGTGTATGGCTCAAAGGTGATTATTGGATATTGATGGGCCAGATTAATGAGCCCCCCAACCTCACTCAGATGTTTAGCTTCCACTGCTTGATATTTGGTGGACATCTCATCAACTAATTCATTTTCATGATCTCGTATATTCAAGGAAGGGAACAGCTAATGAAGTAATATCCTATATGGCTCATCATACCATGAGAAAATAAATTTTATGCTAGATTACCATGTTTAGTATGAAAAATGGAAGAAAGAGATTGTAAAAAAATTGATTGACCCATATTTATTTTTCAAAAAGAGAAGGTAAAATAAATATCATGAAAGATTGGTATTTGATAAATTTTTGAATGGTGGTGATCCGGATAATGAAAAATATCTCCAATAAAGCTGTATATATAATCATTGCATTTATTCTAATATCTTCTCAAATTTATTCAATAAAAAATTTTTATAAAAAAATTAAGATGGATATGACATTATGCAAAGGGCTATGTGATTATAGTTATTATATAAAATTTAATTAGAGATAATAATACTATCCTAATATTAAAAAAATATTTTATATTAAAGGATATATTGATAAAATTTCATCATATATCTATATAGGATTACCTCCCACCAAATGCAGTAATCTTTTTTCAGTATCATTTTTCGGAATACTTTTTCTACCAACCAATCATGGTAAAAATTACTTTTCTTCTGTTTAGTTGGCATGTGTCAAATTATGAGAGAATCTGATGATTCTTGAAAATTATTTATCTAAAACAATTATTATAAAAAAAATAATTTTTACTACGTTTAATTGGTAGAAAAAGTAGTCCAAAAAATGATACTCAAAAAAGATTACTACAGTTGGTTGAAGATAATCTTATATAAAAATATGATAAAATTTATAAATATATTTTTTAATATAAAATAATTTTTTAATACTAAGATAGTATTATCATTTTTAATTAATTTTTATATAATGATTATAATCATATAGTCCTTTGCATAATATTATCTTTATCTTAATTTTTTATAAAAAATTTTTATTGAATGAATTTAGAAAGATATTAGAATAAATTTAATGATCATATATATTTTCATTGAAAATATTTTTATTGAGTATGGATTACTACAATTCAGAAATTTATCAAATACCAATCCCTCATAGTATTATTTTATCCTCTAGCTCTCCAAAAAATAAGCATAGGATCTACTAATTTTTTTTATCATCTCTCTCTTTTATTTTTTATACCAAATATGATAATCTGATATGGGATTCATTTTTTCATACTAGATTATCTCCAACCAAATGGACTCTTAATTCTTATAAAAATATGCAGTCCAAAATAATTAAACTTTAAGATGGATATTTTTCAAAAAATTGACCTCTAACATTTTTTTTAAAAAAAAATACATAAGCACCAAAAATTTATCCTAAATATGAGTAGAGGAGGGGGAAAACAAATAAAAACCTACCATTAGGAGTCCTATCATAACCCATCATTGTAAGTGCATGCAGCCGCTAACTAAAAGAGCAAGTGACTAGAATAAATAAAGATGAAATTAGAGGTCCATTGAAGATACATCATTTTGCAACGATTTTTTTGATAAGGTATTGTATTCAAATAACTCTTGTATGAATACAATCTAGGGGTGGCAATCGGGTCGAATCGGATATAAACGGGTCGGATCGATATGGATTGACTCAAAAAACCCTGAACCCGAATCTAATCTGTTTATCTAAGTAGGTCAGATTTCGAAATCCAAATCTAACCTACTTAATAAATAGGTCATCCGATCTGACCCGTTTACAATCTATTTATAATAATTCATTAAAAAAAAAATAACCGAACCAATCCAATAACCCATTTAAAAGAAAAATTAAAAATCTGAGAGGGCTCTGCCCTATCGAATCTCCACCCGACCGCCCTCCTTTCGCTCCACCCGATCACTGCACTATCGACCACCTCCATCTCTGCTCGACCACCGTGCTGTCGATGATTGATTGCCTCTAGCTCCGCCCGACCACCGTGCTGTCGATGCCCAATCACCTCCAGCTCTGCCCAACTGCCTCCAGCTCCACCCAACCATCATGCTGTCGATGCCCAACTACCTCCAGCTCCATCTGATCACCTCTAGCTCTGCCTGACTATCGTGCTAACCCTAGATCCCTCCCCCTCCCTTGGCACAGCTACCGAAACCCTAACCCTAGATCCCTCCACCTTCTCGATCATCTCTATCGCTCCCTCACCCTCCTCGACTGATCCTTCCTCCACTGCCACCTCCCCCTCCAGATCCGCACCTCCTTCGCCTCCCCTTCCTCCGCCGCTACCTCCCCTTCCACCACCCCCTCGACTGATCCCTTTCTTTCCTCATGCTGGCTGGTGTCCGTGCAGCCATGCCCCACATGAAGCCCCCCATCATGCTGGCCTCCGTGGTCTTTGTCTTCGGCAAGGGAAAGAGAAAAGGAAAATGGGTATAGGAAAATAGGTAGCGTGGGATGGAAATAGGAAAAATGGGAAATGAGCAGCGTGACGCGATGCGGTCCGATTTCTAGATGCACGGGCAGATGAAATTTGGAAAAAAAAGGTGTGGAGGTTAAACATTACATGGGTTAAATGAGTAATGTTACAATCCAACCCGATCTGATCTGATCCAACTCATTTATTAAATGGGTTAAATGAGTCAGTTGTCTGAAATCAAAACTCGATCTGATTATTAAATGGGTTAAACAGGTCAACCCGTTTATGATTCGAATCCGTTTAATCCAAATCCAAACCTATTTAAAACGGATCGAATGTGGATCGGATCGATTTTTACCACCCCTAATACAATCAAAAGAAATTAAAAAATAAAAAAATCCTGAAGTAGCCCAAGGGCCACCCCCACCTGGGTCCATAAAATCACATCTGAATGCTCTGTAACATAGGCTACTACCCAATCCATCGTGGAGTTCGCCCCTTGAAAAATGTGCCTAATCGAATCTTGCCACTTCTTTAAGATGGTTTTGATAGCTAATGTGAAACTTTTATTGTCCTCAAGAAAAAAATAATCAATTACCATAGATCCTTAGTAACTCTACACTGAAATTTTTGTCTCTCGAAAGATTTTGCAGTGTTTTTCATTTCCAACATGTTTAGCAATTCCTTCCAATCTCCAACATCATGCAACAAAAATTGTAATTCTTTGTGATATTTAATCTATAGCATAGATTATACAAGTTTTGACCATTCACTTCTCTAAAAGGAAAAATAAAATTGCATTTGATAATTATGTCCATAGGATGCTACATATACATGGCATAGGAAGTTTATTATTTTAATTTTTTCAAGTGATTTTTTTTCTTTGTCCAGGATGCTTGTCGGAGAGATTGATGTATATACAGCATGGTAGATTTTGAGTTTGGTCATCCTTTCAAAACAATAGAGTTAGGTTGAGAACTTTAAAATATCTTTCATTGATTTTATAACAACCCTCACAGTAAACCTATTTATGGTGATTTCCTGGAATAGATGGCTGTTTTATGTAGTAACCTTCCCAAAAACCCCACCATCCATAATGATTAATAGTGTTGATCAGACATGAGCCCTCTCTCTTCCACATTGATAGGGATAGTACTGGAGATAAATCAGGGTCAAGATTGTGTAATCTATAAATTAGGAGGTCATGATTGTGTAATCAATGATGATTGTGTAATCTATAAATTAGGAAGTCATGATTGTGTAATCTATAAATTAGGAATATTTAAATTTGTATTTGATTCATGTAATCTCTTGTAACCATAATTGTGCATATCGCATCACTATATAATATGAGCAGACTCACCCCGATGAATATGGCGAGATTTCTACAAATTCTCTCTCTAAAAATTTTTTATGGTATTGAGCCATCTTCTGGGCAACTTTTATTCATTTTTTTTTTTACTTTCCTCTACAATTTTCAAATTCCTCATCTCACACACGACATATCTGCCCCCTGCTCATCTATGTGAAACACTACAATGGTTTAATCCCCTTCGCTCATGCAATCTACATGCACTCTTCCATCAACAATCCCAAATCTAGCTATTAAACTAGACGGATCCAACTTTTACATATGGAAAAATGTCATGTTGGCTCTCCTCTGTGCATATCGTCTTCTCGGGTACACTGATGGCTCCATCCCAACACCACCAACCATGATTCACAACAAGGATGATAATCTAGTCTCCAATCCAACATATGAACAATGGGTGGTTCATGATCAGTTTACACTTACAGTCCTCCTCTCCATCGATCAGAATGTCGAGGCCAATCTTGTCAGACTCTTTTCTGCACATGATGTCTAGTCGACTCTATCCAAGCTTTTCGGCTCTCAAACGATGGCCCAAGCCTTCTTCATCGACCACCAATGGCAACAACTCAACAAACCTGGTAAAATCATGCTTGAATATTTGAAATTAGTGAAAGATGTTGCGAATCAGTTTGCTCAAATCAGCAAATTCATTTCTCCAGCCGACTTGAATCGTTCAATCACCACTGGACTCGGCTAAAAATAAAAACCTCTAGTCTTAAGCCTTGCCCCAACACTATGCACCATAACCATCGATGATTTATATGCTCTTCTTCTTCGGGAGGCACGACGTAACTTCACCACTACAACCGAGCAACTACCATCCCTCTCTGGGCTTCTCGGACCCATGCCACCACCGACCATGAACTGGACTGACGGACATGGTGCCTTCATTTATAGCAGCGGTCACTCTTCTCGTGGATAGTGTGGCAGCTATGGCGGACATGGTGGTTCTTCTCGGTGCGGACGAGGATGCTCTCCTGTGTAGCCCACTTCTCACCATATAAGCCCTTCTTCATTTTCTCATGGGCCTACTCACTTAACTCGACCCAACTCGTCTGGATCTGGTGACCGTATAGTGTAGCCTTATTCTTCTGGGTCTGGATGAAATAATTTGGCCCATTACAAGGAGTCTTCTAGGCCTAATAGCACTTCTAATGAATCTCAAGTTATTTGTCGGTTGTATAACAGGCCTGGACACACCATTCTATTTGTCAGCAGGGCTTTTCTCCAGTGCAGGCCCACTCTCTTCATAGCTCTCTTTCTGGCACACATGACTTGGATTGGTACATTGACTCTCTCATGACACACCACATGACATCTGATCTTACCAATCTGAGTATTAGAGATGATTAGTCTAGCATGGATTATGTATTTATCAGTGATGGCTCAGGTTTGCCTATCCTTATCTCTGATTCTTCTACTTTACATACATTTTCTCATCCTTTACATATGAAAAATATTCTTTGTGCTCTCAAAATTTTCAAAAATTTACTGTCTGTCTCTAAATTTATGCGCGATAATACCTGTTACTTTGAATTTCACCCTAATTATTTCATTGTTAAGGACCTTCATACGAACCAGGAGCTGCTCTGGGGATCAATTAAAGATGGCTTGTACTGCTTCTACCCGAGTTCTAGATGCTCTCCTGACCCACAGGCTCTCTTATCCATTTCTACTTCAAGTATTTTATGGCACCAGCATTTAGGTCATCCTGTCTTTTTCATTGTTGAACGAACTTTAATCTCTAGGGTTTCATTGAATAAGGATCATGCTTCACATATTTGTTCTGCATGCCAAATGGGCAAAATTATTAATTGTTCCTTTCCTATTACCATGAATAAAAATACTGAATTATTTAAACTTGTTCATACAGACATATAGGGTCCTACACCGATTCTCTCACACTCTGGTCAATCATATTACATACACTTTATCGATGATTTTAGTAAATATTTGTAGTTTTTGTTCATGAAACAATGTTCTGATGTCACTTATATATTCCACACCTTCCATATACAAATTGAAATACTCTTTGGCTATAAAATTAAATACCTATAATCTAATGGCACCAAGAAATTTCTATCACATGCATTTCAAAATGAACTATAAAATCATGGCATTTTTCATTGCATATCCTATCCTCATACACCTCAGCAAAATGGTTCTACTGAGCACAAACACTGCCACATTATGGACATGGGGCTTGCTTTCCTTACTCATTCTCACCTCCCAAATTTAGGGATTACACCTTTGAAATTGTAGTATTTCTTATTAATCGTCTACCCACTAAATCTCTTCATTTTCAGTCTCCATATCAATTTTTACATGATCGCTCTCCCGACTACTTTTCTATTTTTGTCTTTGGATGTCTGTGTTTTCCTTATCTAAGACCCTATACGCAACACAAACTTGAACCATGATCTCATCCATGCATCTTTCTTGGCTCTCCTCCACACTACCATGGATATAGATGTTTAGATCTGGACATTGATCGTATCTTTGTGTGTCACATGGTAGTTTATAATGAACACTTGTTTCTCTTTGAATCTCAGTCATCTACCTCGGTTCGTATCAGTATACTATCCTCTGCTCTTACGAACACTCCTGCTACAACTCCATCTACCTCCTCCATTCTTCTGATTCCACCACCTAGACCATCTACTGCTCTATCAGTGACTGCTCAACTCCCTCAGGTTGGTTCAACATCTGATGTCTCTGGTGTGTTACCTCAGTCTGCTACTTAATCCTTTGAACCATCGGTGCCTCCTGCTCATGCACATGTGGATAATATGTTTTCTGATTCTTCCTTTAGGACTCATCAGATGGTCATCCGATCCCATGATGATTCTCTTCCTCCACCTCAATTTGTTATATCTCGACATTCGGCTGCCTTCTCTGTACCTACTGATCTACAGGAGCTCAAATCTTATGCTCAGGCTCGCAAAGATCAAAGTGGGTTCAAGCAATGGAGGAAGAATATCATGCACTTCTTCATAATCAGATTTGAAAACTTGTTCTACACTCTGCTATCTAAAATATTATTGGCTGCAAATGGATTTATAAGATCAAGCAAAAACTGATGGTACGATTGATCAGTTCAAAGCTCGACTGATTGCCAAGAGCTTTAATCAGTAGGAAGGTATTGACCCTGAGGAAATATTTAGTCCGATTATCAAATCGATTACTATTCAGGCCATCTTATCCATTATAGTCTCTCTAGGGTGGCCTATTCGATAGGTTGATGTGAAGAATGTCTTTTTATATGGGTACTTGATAGAGAAAATATATATGCAACAATCTCTAGGGTTTATTAATACCTCTTGACCTAACTTCATCTATCGATAGCATCGGTCTTTTTATGCCCTGAAACAGGCACCACCATGAGCTTGGTTCCAATGTCTCAGTGGCTTTCTTCAGCATCTCGATTTTTTCAATTCTTAGGTAGTTTCTTCTTTGCTCATCTTACATGGCTCCGATTATATGATATTTCTTCTAGTTAATATCGATGATATTATTCTGACTGGTACTTCCAGTGCACCATTTTCATTCCTTCTTACTACCTTGGGTTGGAAATTTGCTATGAAGGACTTGAGACCACTTCATTTTTTCCTTGGCATTAAGGCTAATTTTAGTTCCACTAGCTTACATCTCAAGCAGTCCAAGTATATTCATGACATGCTCACTCAATGCACTATGATTGACTGCAAACCACTTAGCACTCCTACCATCAATGATCCTTGTCTCTCTTTATATATGATGGTACTCCATTCGATAATCCTTCTCTCTATCGAAGTATAGTCGGCAGCCTACAGTATCTTACATTCATGAGATCGAATATTGCTTATGCAGTCAATCAAGTCTGTCAATTTATGCACAAGCCCGGCATGATTCATTAGGTAGCTGTGAAACATATTCTTCGCTATCTGAAAGGTACTATCATACATGGACTGCTTATTCGCTTAAGCTCTATTGGTTTTTTTCATAGATTTTCTGATGCTGATTTGGCTAGTAATCCTGATGACAAATGCTTCATTAGTGGCTTTACTATTTTTCTTGGATCAAATATCATCTTATGGTCCTCTAAAAAGTAGCATACTATAGCTCGTTCCAGTGCAGAGTCAGAATATGAAACCTTAGCTAATGCTACTACTGAACTCATCTGGATCTAGTCTCTTCTTCAAGAGTTAGGCCTACGGATACATCATCCTCCTACCCTATGGTGTGATAATTTATCTGCTATCTATTTTACAACTAATCCAGTATTTCATGTATGGACCAAACACATTGAAATTGACTATCATTTTGTTCGGAAGCCTATTTTTCAGAAGCAATTGGCTGTTCGATTCATTGGGTCTGGTGACCAACTTGCAAATGGTCTCATGAAAGGACTCTTCATCACACTTTATGCTTCTTCGATCCAAGCTCAATGTAGTTGTCTTCCCATTGCACTTGTAAAGGGGTGATAGAGGTAATACCAAAGATAAATCAAGATCATGATTGTGTAATCTGTAAATTAGGAAGTCGTAATTTGTAAATTAGGAAGTCATGATTGTGTAATCTATAAATTAGAAAGTCATGATTGTGTAATCTACAAATTAAGAATATTTGAATTTGTTTTTGACTCATGTAATCCCTTGTAATCATAATTGTACATATCATACCACTATATAATATGAGCAGACTCATCCTGATGAACATGGTGAGATTTCTACAAATTCTTTTTCTAATTGATTACACAATCATGACCTTGATTTATCTCCAATATATCTCTATCACACATGATGCAGCATGAGAAGAGGAAGGCTATCATAGCAAACCCCCATTGCTTTGATGGTAAAAAAAATAGAAAAAAAAAGAACCTCAAATATATCAAAATCCTTCCTTTCTCAAATGATACAATAAAAAGGCTAGATGGCTGCAGCATGCACCCCAAATAGCCTAATGAGTTCAAAAATAAAGAGAGGATATCTATACGTCTATACAATCTATATTGCAGGTAAGAAAAAAGCCTCACAAGAGAAATTCTTCTTCCATACATAGTTGCTGCCTATTATCTAGAGAAGGATGTATATAGATCCTCTCTCAGAAGAAATCTGATCTTCCTTCGTTGACCAGTCTCCTCTATTATCTTCCTCTCTCTATCACTAGTATGTTGACTTTCTGTGACTCACCATCCAAATAACCACTCTCTTAGACTGTCAAATCCATTGATTGCTCTCTCCAAGCATCTATCACCCAGCAGTCTAGATATATGACTCAGAAGGAATCATCAAAAGATCCTGCCCCCTCCCTCTTAAATGATAGTCTTTGTCATCCAGCAAGTGGGTTATGTCACCTAGCAAGTAGATTTCTAACACATGGATTTGATGGATTTTTTTTTATTCTTAAATATCTAGCATCTTAAATATAAATATATGAACTATTGAATGGATGACACATGGGAGATGAATTGAATCATATGGGATGTTGCATGTGCGACACTTGTCATGCTGAGAGAGCACTGTCTTCCCCTTTAATGTAATTGTATAGATGTGTATGGATCAAAGGTGATTATTGGATATCGATGGGCTAAATTAATGAGCCACCCCAACCTCACTCAGATGTTCACCTTCCACTACTCGATATTTGATGGATATCTCATCAACTAGTTCATTTTTTATGATCTCATATATTCAAGGAAGAGAATGGCTAACTAAGTAACATCCCATATGGCTCATCATACCATAAGAAAATGAATTTCATGCTAGATTACCCTGTTTAGTATGAAAAATGAAAGAAATAGATGGTAAAAAAAATTAATGGATATCTTATATTTATTTTTTGAAGAGAGAAGGTAAAATAAATACCATGAAAGGTTAGTATTTGATAAATTCTCAAATGGTGGCGATCCATACCTGATAAAAAATATCTCCAATAAAGCCACATATATAATTATTGAATTTATTTTGATATCTTCAAATTCATTCAGTAAAGAACTTTTATAAAAAAAAAATTAAGATGGAGATGGTATTATGCAAAGAACCATATGATTATAGTCATTATATAAAAACTAATTAGAGATGACAATGCTATCCTAATATTAAAAAATTATTTTATATTGAATGATATATTTATAAATTTTATTATATTTCTATATAGGATTATCTTCCCTCAAATATAGTAATCTTTTTCTAGTATTGTTTTTCGGAGCACTTTTTCTACCCACCAATCATAGTAAAAATTATTTTTCTTCTATTTGGTTTGGATATGTCAAATTATGAGATAATCTAATAATTCATGAAAATTATTTAAAAAAATATTAAAAGAAAAATAATTTTACTACATTTGATTGGTAGAAAAGTACTTCAAAAAATGATACTCGAAAAAGATTACTATATTTGGTTGAAGATAATTCTATATAAGAATATGATAAAATTTACAAATATATCTTTTAATATGAAATATTTTTTAATACTAAGATTGCATTGTCATCTTTAATTAATTTTTATATAATGACTATAATCATATAGTCCTTTATATAATCTTAATTTTTTATAAAAACTCTTTATTGAATGAATTTAGAAAGGCATCAGAACAAATTCAATAATTGCATATGCATTTTTATTATAGATATTTTTGTCAAGTATGGACTATCACAACTTAGAAATTCACCAAATACGAGCCTCCGATAGCATTTACTTTATGCTCTCTCCAAAAAATAACCATGGGGCCCACCATTTTTTTAATCATCTCTCTCTTTCATTTGTTATACCAAATATAATAATATGATGTGAGATTCATTTTTTCATGCCAGATTATCTCCAACCAAATGGATCCTTAGTTCTTATAAAAATATGCAATCCAAAATAATTAAACTTTGAGATGAGTATTTTTCAAAAAATTGGCCAGTAACTTTTAAAAAAAATAAAATATACATAAGTACCAAAAATTCATCCAAAATATGAGTAGGAGAGGGGGAAAAATAAACAAAAACCTACCATTAGGAGTCCTATCATAGCCCATCATTGTAGGTGGATGCAGCCTCTAACTAAAAAAGCAAGTGACTAGAATAAACAAGGATGAAAATAGAGATCCATAGAAGATAAATTATCTTGCAACTTTTTTTTTTGATAAGGCGGTTCATTCAAACAGCTCTTGTATGAGTACAATCAAAAGAATCAAAAAATAAAAGATTCCGAAGTAGCCGAAGGGCTATCTCCATCTGGGTCACAAAATCTCCCCTAAATGGTCGGCAACATAGATTGCTATCCAAACGTCATGGTGTTTGCCTCTTGGAAAATGTGCCTGATTGTATCTTATAACTTTTTTAAGATGATTTTGATAGCTAATGTGAAACCTTTATTGTCCACGAGAAAAAAATAATCAATTACCATAGATCCTTAGTAAATCGGCACTGAAACTTTTGTCTCGCAAAAGATCTTATAGTGCTTTTCATTTCAGACATTGTTAACAATTCCTTCTAATCTCCAATAGCATGCAAAAAAAATTGCAATTCTTTGTGATTTTTAATCTATAGCATAGATTATACAAGTTTTCACCATTCGCTTCTCTAGAAGGAAAGATAAAATTACATCTGATAATTATGTCAATAGGATGCTACATATACATGGCATAGGAAGTTTATTATTTTTATTTTTCCAAGTGATTTTTTTCCTTTGTCCAAGATGCTTGCTGGAGAGATTATGTATAGCATGGTAGATTTTGAGTTTGGTCATCCTTTCAAAACAGCAGAGTTAGGTTGAGAATTTTAAAATATCTTTCATGGATCTTTAACAACCAAATTATTTTCAGCAAATTATACGTTTATTCTATTTATCTTACTAAACTAGTGCCATACCTCCTATATTTTGCTGGCACCACTATTCGATTTGAAGTATCTATAACCAGAATAAGTAGGGAAAGGGATATTAGATCATTTTTATATAATTCTTTCTCAGCATAAAAGAGTGATAACAAGATAAATAAAAAGGCAGAATTAGTATTATTGGGGCAATCAAATCTACTCCCCCTGATTTATAGTCGGTACATCCGATTCATAGTCGGCTAACCAACCATATGTTGGCGACTGACGATGGACCATCAAAACTACACTGCAGGATGAGTTTAGGCTCAATTACAATACATCATCCGACTCTCAAATGGTGTAATGAGTAGAGTGTCTAACTATCAATCGATTATACCAATACATAGTTAGAGATTCTCGATCAACTTCCACCCAGGATCAAGCAACTATGATGATCGTTGACTAATCGATATTGCAGAATAACCAACCGATAGTCAGCCGATATACCATATGTACCGATATACAGTCGGCACATCAAGATTACCGACATATAATCGATATATTAAAAATTGCCAGTGTGGAAAGTGCGCAATGGCTACATACACAATTATCAGTGGGCACTAACTATCCATCTCACGATCACATAATTTTAAAATAACGGGACCCACGTGCCTAACCATTACAAACGATTACCAACAACTCGTCTATAAAAGAAAGGTAAATGAATAGCATTGATAAGATACTTCTGAACTAACACTCTACCACTTTGAATATTTTATCTGCGGTTCACTACTCTCTACTGACTTAAGCATCGGAGGATCTCCACGGATATAATTTTGATCAGTGGACTTCTTTTGCAGGTTTCTCTTCATCGGAGCTAGACGTAATAGGAGATTGACCGCAACAGATTGATGCATCAGATAGGAGGGAAACAAATCCAACAATAGCAAAAATAAGAGTTCAAAACAACTTCACTGACTCCGCTAGACAGTCTTTCCGTCGGGAAGATCTCCCTCCACTTTCAATGGCAGAGTCCATTTCTTCATATCCTGTTATCACTACGGATGCTCAACTCGCTGCTTTAATGTAGCAAATGAAAGTGCTGATGCAGGTAATGCACAACCTCCAACAGTAACAGACATAGCAGTAGCAGAGAAACCAATGGAGGAGAGCCGACAGCGCATACAGTGCCATCCAGACACAGTCATCGTGCTCCACGATGATCTCTTTCTCCATCTCCAGAACAATGACCGTCTCGACACTCTCACCGTATCGAGCCACCACCTTCTAAAAACTCACCGTGCCACCTGTCATTCGTGGCGATCACCTTCTCCATCGCACCGACATAGGATCAAGAAGGGGAAGAGATCACACTCACCTTCGACTTCTCGATCCTAGAGTTTCTCTGGGGACTCTACACTTGGATTCTCACAGTAATGGCAGCTCGATGACTATGAGTGTAAATTTAAAAAAATTGACTGCTAACTTGTTCAACTTCAAGTAGATGGCCAAGGATCCTCCAACGACCTTGGCATCCACACCGCTCCATCTTTCTCCCGACGCATCTTGAATGAGCCAATTCTAACAAGATTCAAGATATCGCAAATAGAGCTATATGATAGCTTCACCAACTTGATTGACCATCTGGAGAGCTATAAAGCTCTCATGATGATCCAGGATATAACCGACGCCCTCTTATGCATTAACTTTCCAGCTACCATTCAAAAAGCTACTCGAGCCTGATATTCTGGATCCCAATCGGAAAGCATCCATTCTTTTCAGCAGCTAAAATAATCATTCATGGCCCACTTCAACATCGATCGAAAGATGCCACGAACATCTGACAGTCTCTTCTTCATCAAGCAAGATGAATGAGAGATACTGAGAGACTTCATGGCATATTTTAATGCTGCCACACTTAAGATCCGAGACATCAACGAAGATATGGCCATCTCGACCATAAAGAGAGGTTTGAGAGGATCCAGATTCACTTACTCTCTAGATAAAACTCTCCCTCAAACTTATGCTGAACTTTTGGAGCACGCATATAAGTACATTAGCACAGATGAAGGCACTACTGACCCGTGCCAAACAAAAGAAAAAGGTCAAAAAAAGAAACAAAAAAAAGTACAGCTCTGATTGAACTAAGTCGGCCAACGACCAACAAGGGAGCTTCACTTTGCCGATGGAGTCCAAGGCTGAATAATTATGACAGTAGGTATGACTCCTGTACTCCTCTTTTTGCTCCCTATATGCAGATTCTGATGGAGATTGAGAGAGAGAAGTACCTCCATCACCCCCCATCGATGAAAGTACCATCGAAGAGTCGCGATAAGAAGAAATACTATCAGTTCCAACATGATCATGGTTATAAAACCAAACAGTGCATTCAACTCAGGGATGAGATAGAAGCTCTAATTCGATGAGGCTATCTCGAAAAGTTTCAACGAGACCGTCCAACTCAATCTCCTACCGACCGACAATCTCAGCCACAATATGAGGAAGCGATTGATAATCGACCAACGATGGGAGTTATCAACATGATTTTTGGATGATCGAGAGATTGGGGGGCAACTTTCGAAGAAGAGTCTACAAAGAAGCAACGACTTGATAATAATATAATCTTTTTTTTGAAAGATGATGTTCAAAGAATACAGACTCTCCATAATGATGCTGTCGTCGTCTTGATGATGATAACAAATTAGGATGTAAAAAAAATCTTGATAGATAATGAAAGTTCAAATGATATTTTATTTTACTCGATTTTCTCTCGAATACGACTACTGACTGACTGACTCAGAAGAGTCTCGACGTCATGAGTCGGCTTCACTAGAGATGCAGTCAGTGTGGAAGAAAAAATTACTCTCCCACTAACTTCAAAAATAGATTCACGATAAAGCACCATCCTCTTGACATTCATGGTTAGGCTTGTTCACAGGCGGGCTTGGGCCTAGGAAATGTCAAAATTTATGTAGACCCAACCTGAAATCCGATTAAAAACGAATAGAGTCTAGACCTGAAGCCTGGATGAACAGGTCTATTCACGGACATCTGAGTTCTTTTGGCTTACAATGCCATACTTGAACGATCCGGACTCAATGCATTAAGAGCAGTGGTGTCAACATATCATCTACTGATTTGATTCTCGATAAAGAGCGAAGCCGACCTCATCCTTATCAATTTCAAAGAGCTCGTAACCAAATATGTCCTTCAGTTTAATTTCAAAGCATCAAATAATCAAGCCAAATATGAAGCCCTCTTAGTTGGCTTAAAAATTATCAAAGAGCTCGACATAGACAACTTGAAGGTGTTCACTGATTCATAGCTGATCATCGGATAAGTCAAGGGTGAGTTTGAAGCCCGAGATCCGACTATGATGAAGTACCTTCAGAAGGTGAAAGATATCACATCAGTCTTCAAATATTTTGAGATCTCTTACATTCGTAAAATGGAGAATGCTTGGATTGATGTACTTTCTCAACTCGCAACTACTTCATCCAACTTACTCGATCGAATATTCATCAAACAGTCGAGTATCGATAAGGTTGACGAGTACTAAAAATAAATGATGAACTAAGTTGGATGGATCCAATCATCCAATCTGACTGACAGAATTTTATCTGGAGATCCTTCAAAAGTCAAACGACTAAGGTGGATGGTCTCACAATATATCTTGATGAATAGACAACTTTATAAGAGGATGTTTTTTTTTCACTACTGAAATGCTTGAGGCCTACAGATGTCGATTATGCTCTCTAAGAAGTCCACGAAAAAATTTACGAAAATCATTTGGGAGGCAAATCATTGACTTATAAAGTTCTATAATAGAGATATTACTGGCCCATCATGAAGAAAGACACAGCTGAGCTTATCCAGAGGTACGAACTATGTCAAAAATATACCAACATACAGCATTAACCAGCTAGTCAATTGACATCAATCATTGTACCATGGCCATTCATGCAATGGAGAATCGACATATTCGATCCTTTCCCTCTGATGTTTGATCAAAGAAAATTTTTGGTAGTCGTCATAGATTACTTCACCAAATAGATAAAAGCCAAACCTCTGGTGAAGATCACTAAAAGTAAGATGAATGACTTCATTCAGAAGTCAATCATATACAGATTTAGATTGTCACATACCATCATCACCAATAATGATCGGTAATTCGATAATTAGAATTTTAAAAAATTTTATGCAAAATTTCATATTACATACAAACTCACTTCAGTCGGCCATCCACAGTCTAACAGTGAGGCAGAGATGACAAATCAGACAATTATATATGGTCTTAAGACCAGATTGAATGAAGCCATAGACCTCTAGGTGGAAGAATTATATCCAATCTTATGGGCATATCGGACAACTTCTCGCATCCCAATGAGAGAATCGTCATTCAATTTGACCTACGAAATGAAAGCAATGATCCCAATAGAGATCGGATTACCATCAATGAGAGTCAAACAGTATGCAGAGCCAAGTAACTTCGAATGTCGAAGAGCCGACTTGGACTTGCTCCCAAAAACTTGACAGCAAGTTCAAATTTGGATGGTCGCATACAGATAAAGAATAGTCCGATATTATAATGCAAAGATCAAATTAAAAGTCTTCCGTTCAGGAGACTTGGTCTTGAGGAAGGCAGAAATTTAAAAATTTTTGGATAAAAAAAAATTATCTCCAAACTAGAAAGGATCCTACAAGGTGACTAAGATACTCCACTCGGATGCATACTGACTAGAGACTCTCGATGGAATAACTACTCCTCAGACTTGGAATGCCGATAATCTAAAAATGTATTATCAGTAATGTTGTTCACATATACAACACACTTGAAATGAAATGATCGGATTCTGACTTTTCTTCAATATTCAACTATCACTACAACAAAACAAATTATTAGCGATGAAAATTTTTCATCGCTAATAACCGATTTTCGTCGTTAATACATATTAGTGATAAAATTTTGGTCACTAATATTTCATCGCAAATAATTCCGTCGTTGATAATATTTTATGATGAAAAAAAAATCATTGCTAATAAAAGATATTTATGATGAATATTTTTTATTGTTAAAAAAAGATAAAAAAATTTAATCTAAAAAAAGATATTTACGATGAAACAAACTATCGGTGATAAATAAAAAATTAATATTGATAAAAATATTTTCATCACTATTATTTTTAAAAGTTTTAGCGATGAAAAATTTACATTATAAAAAATATTTTTTACAATGAAAATAATTCATCACTATTAATTTAATAAATTTTTTTTAAAAAAATAAAATTGAATAATATTAGCGATAAAAATTTTTATCGATAAAAATTTACGTTGCTAATAATTATTTACGATGAATAATTTTTCATCACTGTTAATTATATATTTATTGATAAATTAAATTATATTAGTAAATTATTTTTGATGATAAATATTTTATCAAGAATAATTCTGTCGCTAATAATTTAGTCATATTTTTTTTTTAAAAATTATGAATATATATTTTAAATTTATATGTATAATATTTTTTATAAATTACAAAAATAAAATTAAAAAATTTATATAATAAATTGATAAATAAATTTTATTATTTTATTATATTAAATTAAAATTATAAGATATTTAAAATTAAAAAAAGTATATCAATAAACCATCAAATATCGATATCTGAAGAATGAGCTGGGGACGGAGAGCGCTCGACGGAGCTCGGACCGATGATGGAGCTCAGATCGGCCTGCTGCTACCTCATCAACTGTATCGTCTACTCCATCTACGTCATCCACTCCATCATCTGGATCTGAAAGTGCTGATAGTCATCGATGTGTGCAGCCAACTCCTGAGCTCGCTGTCGATCCTCGACAGCCTGCTTCTGCACCTCCATCAGTCGAGCCTAGCATGCAGAATGGATGTCCGCCCTAGATGAGTGTGAGGATAAGGGAGCAGTGATCCCATACCCTAGACCCCTAACATAATAGGATCTCGTATCAAGCACCTGATCATAGATCTCATCATCTGTGGGTGCAGTCGAGTCTTCAGGAGTAGGTTGGGATCTCATGTCTATCATACGATCTTGAAAATTAAAATTAAAATTATTTTAATTTTATAATAAAAATCAGATTGTGAATGAAAAATAATTGAATAAACTTACAAAGAGCTCCTTGCTCCCCGTCGTCCACTCCTCTGATTGTTGCTGGTGGATCCGCTGGTAGATATCGATCCAACCAGGAAGCTCGCTACTCTCAGTATTTTTCTACAATTTGAGAATTAATTAAAAAATTTAAATAATTAAAAAATTATATATTAATTAAAAATTAAAAATTACCTATCATGTGCTCCATGCGACGAGCAAATGATCTCGAACTCCCACAATGTGGCACGATCTGTCTCGCTCGGTTCGTCGCATTCTGAGCACATTATCTCTATAAAATTATCAGTAAAATTAGTAGATAAAAAATTTAATTTAAGAATAAATGATTAATTCATTAAATTTTAAAAAAAATTTAGATATGTAACCTGATATGTCAGATCCTCATAATGTCGGTATATGGTAGTCCAATCGTCCATAGTGATGCTGTCATAGGGCTGCTACTGCACTGCCTCCTCTTCATGATCTTGCACCACCTGATATCAATGCTGATGCATATGATGGCAATAGTCCTTGAAATACAATGATAACTGAGTGTCGATGGCTCGCCTCACACGATCTTCCTCCAAATCAGCGATGTCAAATACACCCTATCAATAATAAATATTAGAAGAATACTATGCAAATTAAATATTTACAATATAATTTATTTTACCTGTAAGTGGGTGTAGAAAATCTCTCTCTGAGCCGGTAGAATGTGACACCAATCGAAGAACGTCACGGGAGCATAACTGCAGCATATGATGCCCAGCTCAATCTGCCATTGCTCACACCATCCTCTAATGGGTCTGGTGTAGCCGATCGATATCTCAATCCGGAGATGCTATCCTAGGTGCTCGCGTCTCCAATGCTCCAGAGTGAGGTTCTTCGATAGACCTCATCCTTATCTCACCATCGATGAGGACTCACCTGAAACAACAATAAATAAATCATTGGTATGATCCAAATAAAAGAATCAAATTTTATTATATATAAAGTATAATAATTAATACCACTGGAACCCGCCTCACTAGGACCCGGCTCACTAGGACCTGCCGATGCAGGACCCTTTGACAGTGGAGCCGGTGTGGCAACGAAGATCGATGGAGATGCCTCAATCTTCGAGGTACCTATAGTGAGCTGTGAACGCGAACATCGTCGTCTGTCTCCTGATGCCATATCTGCAGAATTGAGATATAAATAAACATAATATTGAATAATAATAATAGAAATCAAATAATACTCTAATGAATATAATTATATCGCATACCATTATTGGAAGATAAAATTGAATAAAGAATATAGGTCTACTCATCAATATTCGTATCTTCCTCGATGTGTAGATCCTCGTCCAAATCACAGTAATCAATATATGTGTCGTCTTCTATCTCATCGTCTTTGTGGATATATACAATCTTTGAAGTCTTGAAATCAATGAAAAATATCTCAAAAACTTTTGAGGTATCTTCTTTGCTTTCCTAATATCAGTTTTGTATCTAGGCTCACCACATTTCAGACATTCAGTTGCTTGTTTGTTATCTCTATAAAATAATATGTAGTTATTTTTGCAGGCATATATAGAAGTATAGCCAAGTCTCATTTCTCGCATGTATATTTTTGCTTCAGAATATGATTTTGAAAGTCTCTCTCGATCGGGCAGAGCTACTTTAATCAATGTTAAAATTTGATCAAATGACTTCTGATTCCATCGGTTCACAGTTTTAATATGAAGTAATTTTATCAAAAACTCTAACTTGAAAAATTTTATATAATTTGGATAAAGTGGCTCTCGTGAATCCCTTACAAGCTTTGTAAACTATTCAGAAGTCTATTCTACCTCAAGCCGGATATTATGTTTATAATCAGAATTACTTTTAGATGTAGCAATATTCATGCATACATTTGAACAAGCACCTTGATGTAAATCATCTAACAATTCTTCAATACAATTATGTTCGATAGGTCCAGCAGTATCACTATCATCTTCAGTATCGTCATCATTGTGCACTACTTCATTCGGATCACCCTCCCCATGCCATATCCAACAAGTATACTTCTTATTCATACCATATTATAGCAGATGCTCCTCAACAAGTGTTATGTGACGACATACCATATTGACACATCTCTTATATGGACACTTTATCCGACTAGCACTGTCAGCCTTATGCCGTGCAAAGTCAATAAAATCTCGAACTCTTTTTCGATATTCAAATAAAAAAATATCTCTAGTATTCATCCAACTTTTGTTGATATTCATCTAACAGCAAATACAAAATCATTAACAACTAAAAAAAAAGTTCAGTAGTATTCTGGATCTCGATCCGAATTTCGAACTGAATCGCATTTCAAATTTCAACCAAAATTTCTATCCAGATCCAGATCTGGATCACTTGACATAAAATAACACATATTAAAAAATACATATAGACTGAACATTAACAAAGAAAATGTGTTACATCAACTTAATGAAGTAAAAATGCATGATCCTATCCTTTTCAAATCATTACTAATAGGTGTAGCCCTATCCCTTTCAGAAAAGTAATAATCTTATTATTGTTATTAGTGGATATTTCATCTCATTTTTGTAAAAATTTTGACAGCATCTCCCTATGATTCTCCAAGTATACGATATGGATATGATGCCTATGCATCCTATCCACCATATATCTGGAGAATAATGGATAGATAACTACTGAATACCACATAATGAAAAAAAATATCAAATATTAACAACAATAATATTATTACTTTTTCAAAAAATTCGAATACGGGCATCCAAGTTTCAATCTCGATGAAGATCGAACTTGAACGAAAATCTACGGCTCAATATAATTTAAGTATCATCTTTGAACGTGCATTCGAAGATGAATTTCTAATTTATCAAAAAAGAATAACTTCGTATTGAAATTTCATCATCAAAAATTTCAATGGAGTTTTCTTTAAAATAAAAATATTTTTTTATTTATAATTTCAGCAGCATACAAAACAGTACATAAAATAATTTACTTGTAACAAGTAACAGCAATATACATTATGTTAGTAAAAAAATAATTAATCAAATAATTAAATAATTTCAACAGTAATACTAAAAAATAATATGCAATAATTATAATAATTTCAGCTCGGCCCGACCAGGTCCGACCCGAAACCAACCCAGCCCGAACCCTACCAGACCTGACCTGCCCCATCCTAGCCCAACCCACCCCAGTCCGGCCCAGACCGAAACCGACCTGACCCGCCCCGACTCCACCCGACCTGCCCCAACCCGACCCGCCCAACACAGCCTGACTCGAAAATGACCAGGCCCGGCCTGGCCCTATCACGGACCCGGCCCGGCCCAATGACGGACTCGACCCAGCCCGGCCCCAACCACGGCCACGACCCGGCCCGGACCCGGCCCTACCCTGTAGGCCCCCGTCTTCGGTCCGTCGGCGTCGGACCGCCGTCCCCATCCCCGACCCATCGGACCTGGCCCGCAGGCCCCGTGGCCCCGGCCAGCAGGCCCCGCGGCCCCGAATCACAGTCCTCGACCCCGACCCGTCATCCCCATCCCCGGCCTCGGCCCGTCGGGCCCAGGCCCCGGGCCATCAGATCCGACCCACAGGCCCCGCAGCCCTGGACCGCCGTTCCTGGCCCAACCAGCCATCCCCAGCCCAGGCGCGCCGCCCCCGGCCCCGACCCCGACACCGTCCCCATCCCCAGTCCGAACCCCCCAAGAAAAGTAATAAAACTCACCTTGACGGTGGCGCTGGCGATGGCTTTGCGAACGACGACGGCAGAGCGAACGACGATGGGGATGGCGGAGAGAACGGCGACGGCGGCCAGACAGGGGGAGAGACGCAGGATGCTAGAGGGGAGCGTGAGAGAATGCCGAGTGAGGGCGGAGGGCAATGTGGAAGAAAATGGGTTTCAAATGGGACATGACGGGATGCGGAATATTAGCGATGAAAATTTTCGTCGCTAATAATTAATTTTTATTATCAATATTTTAAATAAAAAATAAATTTATGATAAAAACCAAAATTTTCATCGTTAATAAGCTTATTAGAGATGAATAAAATTTTCGTCGCTAATGGTTCCCACAAAAAAAAAAATTTGCTGAAAAATAATTTTTTTCAAAAAATATTATTTACGACGAAAATATAGGATTTCATCACTAATAGTCCTTGCCAAAAATTTTTCGATAAAAAAATTTTATTTATGATGATTATTTTCATCGCTAATTACGTTATTAGCGATGAAAATTATCTTCCGTGGCTAATAATTACTAAAAAAGAATTTCTCATTTATAAGTATTTTATAAGTAATTATATGATGCTCGCATGATAAAATTTTTTCAGATCCAACTGACAAGATAAACGGTAGAACCATATTGATTCACGAAAATCGAGTTCAAGGATTTGAGTGCAAACTTTTTAACTCAGGGTTTCATATGAAAAATGATGATATTTGAGAGGTCAAAAAAATACCTTGCTTCTTTCTTCTCTGATGTTGTTGTTTAGGAAGTATGTGACCAAGTTCATCCGACCCTCTTTCATGGCCCACACGATTGGGATCATATCTATCTTTAATTTTTCATAGAATGTTAATACTTCCGTAGCCTATTTTTCATATATTTTGTCCTGCTTATTTAGATTTTGTAGAACTCGTATTATGTTTAGGTTTAATGAGAACTACAAAAAAAATGAGTTAAATTTGGGCCTGATCCTGTCTAAGAGACTCAATGGAGCCTCCGACAAATAGAACCAGACCTTTTTAGCACTAGAGCCCAAATATGGGGTGCAAAATTTTTCCTTAATGTACTGTCATGTCACCCTTTTTATTTTTTTTCTTTTGTTTATTAACTAAAATGGATGGAAGACTAACTAAAATCGGGCAAAAGTATGATTCAAATTAGGGGTGTCAATGGGTCAAATTATGTTTGGTTTACATGCAGGTTGAAGTAGGTTCGATCCATACCCCATATATACTTTTTCTTCATCCATATCAGCTCATCAATCGTTCTAAATTTTTATTCATTACTTATGTGTATAATTAAGAAATAAAACAAAATGAGATTTTCAAAGATCACAAGCAACAAAATTAAGATTTTTTTTAAATATGTCATTATAAATATAATAAATATAAAATTTAGTATATATGATAATTATGAACTAACTAATGATAAAACTAGAAAAAATTCAGTCACATATTCTAAATTGTCTGGACCCACTCTATCCATCATTCTTGTAAACTTTTAACTTTAATATTTACATTTTTTTATAAATTATTTATAATTTTTTTTATGATAAAAATTTTTATTATTTTTTTCAAACTACATCTGACATTTTAAGTATGATTCCAACAATTTTCTTATATTACCACATATTCATCTTAATATTTCATATATTTTTATTTTGCACATATTATTTTTTAAAACTATCTTATATTATTTATAAATATAGAAAAATTTACTATAACGCATATCCTTCAATAGAAAAGTTTTTTTAAAATTTTCAAAACTTTTAAACCATTAGAGATGAAATTTATTTTTTTACTATAATATATATTCTTTTACCATCGCTAATAGTTTAGTTTTTGAAATTTAAATTTTTTTTTATTTTTTAAATATTCATGACAAAAGATATATGTCATAAATAAGTGACAATTTTATGATGATAATTTGATTTATCATCATAAATAGTTGATTATTTATGATGAATAAGTTTCATCATAAATTATTTGTTATTTTTAAATTTTTAAATTATATTTATTTATGATAGAATATACATTTTTATCATAAATAAGTAATATTAGCGATGAAATGTGTTTCATCGCAAATATTTTATAATTTTTAAATATTTAATTTTTTTTAATTATTTGTGATAAAATAATTTTATCGTAAAAAATTGCATACTGGCGATGAAAATTTCTCCTAGATAGTAAATACCTTATTTTTTAAATTTTAAATTTTTTTATTTCTCAGGTATTAGCGACGAAAAATTTTATCATAAATGGTTGATAATTTATGATAGAAAAAAATTTTCATCATAAATATTTTAATTATCTATGATATTTAATTTTCATCAAAAATAATCTTTATATTTTAAATTTTTAAATTATCTAACTTTTTAAAGTATTAACGATGAAAATTTTTATTGTTAATAATCTTTATTTGTGACACAACATGTATTTTTATCATAAATAATTAAATTATTTATGACTAAGACTTACGTCATAAATAATCAAAAATATTTAATTTTTTATTTTTTTCAAATATTAGTGATAAAAATTTTTAGTCATAAATAAGAATAATTGATGACGGAACCGATCTTTTCATCATAAAAAATTTAACTATTATCGATGAAATATTTATCGTCACTAATATTTGGATTTTTACTATTTAAAAAAAAATTATTTACGATAAAAATATTCATTGAAAATAAACTGTTTATTATGATGAAACTCTTTTTTCATCGCTAATATTTCTTATTTGCGATGAAAATTTATAATCATCATAAATATTTTTTATTACCGATGAAAATTTTTTTGCATGATTAATACGATTATTTGAGACGTTAATATTTTTTATCACAAATAAATTCATTGCTAAAACTCTCTTTCTTTATAGTATATCTACAAAAATGATATTAGACCGATGAATAATCAGCTAATGCATACCGATCTAATTTCGATCGGATGATTGTGAATGCCGACTCAAGTCAAATGACTACACATGCCGACTTAGCTACGGCTAAGTGAAATAGTGTGCCGATTCGACCATGATTGAATGGAATAATAAACTGACTCAACTTCGATCAGTTAAAGGATATTCAACTAACCCTCATCTATCAAATACTTAAAAAAATTTATGCCTAAATTTAGTCGGTTGACATCCGGCTACATTTAGAAAAATTCATGCTTAAAATTCAGTTGGCTAGTATCCAACTAACAGGCAAATTCTAAATTTCAATTACCAATCATCATTTAGCACTCCGACTGATATTCGATTGTTTGATTGGTATGCAGGTATTCATTGATATTCGACTGTATCGGCAATAATGAACATCACATTCAAAAAAGGCGACATACAAGAAGTTCCATACTTAGAAAATTTTGAACACTTGGAATTTTTTTTTTTGCATTCATGAGCAAAGGATTACAAATTTAGACCCAAAATCTGATTATAGAAAGTAAGTTAGACTATTATTCGACTATAAGAAAGAAAGAAAGAAAGAAATAAGCTATACCGATCACCAGTTGATTTCTTCCTCAGCTGTGTCGGTAACTGCTGCTGCTTCGATTTCATGGCCTTCAACAGTAGCCGACTCTACTCTAACCGACTCAGGCATGGCTTCCTCGACAATCGGAGTAAACTCTGGCAGTCTAGGTAGCTTCCTCAGTCGGGGCTGCCCTTCGGCAATTTTTTCTTCTTCAGGAGTAGGGGCGGTGATACTGCTCAGGTCCAAGTCTGGGTATAATTTTTTGACCGTGTCCCTACCGTCTTTATAGCTGATACAATAAGATGTGTAGCCACCCTCGAGGATTTCATTTTTGAAGTCTTCAGATAATTTATAATCCTCGACAGCTTGCTCCCACCCTCGACTGAGAGCATCCTTGGCTGATTGTGCTTCCCCCTTAACTGAGGTCGACTCTATATCGGCCAATGCCAACATTGTCTCGGTGATCCGATGCTTCTTCCTTTCTTTCTTCAGTTCTTTGGTGCAGCCATCACGTTCTTTTCAGAGCTAATTAATTTCATACTTCTTCTTTTTAATCTGAGACTCCTAGGACTTGACGGTCTGCTATGCCAATTCCAACTCGATGCGGACCGACTGCAGCTCACTCCTTGCCGACTCTAACTCGGCTCTTACCGACTTCAGTTCTGCCTTCATGCGAGAGTTCTCCTCTTGATATTTCTCTTCTCGCTCAGTCATCGTTTGGAGCCGTTCAGTGGCCATAGCTTTCTCGACATTGGCGGTCGTAACTTTGTCCATCCACATTCGATGAAAATTGATAATTTTTTGGTATCCGCTCTCCAATGCCTACATGTCATGCATCACTAAAAAAAAAGAAGACAAGTCAGATAAAAAAAAGTGTCGACTTATACTGAGCATCATCAGATAAAAAGATAAAAATATCTCGAACACTGTCTGATCCATTTTGCTCTCCTTATTAGATAGGAGAAGTACCGCTTCGATGAGTCGCTTGGCCAATTTTGGGTTCACCAAAGCCGACTCACCTGCAGAAATCCAAACGTCGAAGAGCACTGTGAAGCCCGTCGATGATTCGTTATCAGCCAACATAGCTGGTGCCTTTTCTCGCTCTCCAGTGGGTGGTTGTTCGTTTGAGGCCGCCATCCATTCAAGTGTTGAAGGTGCCCGAGATGATGTCGGTCTTGTTGAGGGTGCCCGAGTTACCATCAGCACTATGGTGGCTGGTTCTGGTTCAGGCATGGCTTCTGCCCGACCCCCTATTGGTGATGCTATGGCTAGCGTTGTCCTTGCTAGTGCTGGTATGATGACCGCAACATCATCATCTCTATTTGGTTCCCCTCTAGATGGCAGCACTTCAATTGGTGGAAGCATTGTCAGAGCGGATAGTGTGATGATGGGTTGAGTCTCTGGGATGAATACCGACGGAGTGTCGGTTGTTAGAAAAATCGCTATGGTTTTGTATGTGAAGTTTAAAAATTTTTCTAAGCATTTAAGCAATAAAAATAAATCAATTAAAATATTTTTAATTAAATCACATACCAAATCTGATCTGAAAATCATAGCAAGGATCTTAACACGAATATTTAACTATGATCTGAAATCTGAAAAGAAAATAAACAGTTAGAAAAATTAATCGGAGATCAGATCTCCATACCTTTTGGATCTGCAGATGTTCGAGGTTCTGATCGTAGCCACACATGCATCCAGACTCTGCTACTATCCACATAGAGATATCTGATCAGAACACTGAGATCATCGATATGCTAGCACCTTACAGATCTCGCTCCTCATCTTTGGATCTAGATCTCTTCTTCTAGATCTTGAAGAAGGAGATCGCTGTACGAACTCTTTCGCACATATCCGATGGGATCTGAACCAAATCACCATGAAGAGAAGAAGAACCCTTCTTCTTCTCTTCTTCTCTCTCTGTTTCACTCTTAGATCTAATCTCTATCAGATCTGGATGTTGGATGAAGGGGAGAAACAAGAGGAGGCATTGGAAGGAAGCTTTGTGGTAAGAAAGAGACCCTCTCCACCATCACGCACGCCACCTCTCTTTTTCTTTTATTTTTGTTGCACAACCCCTTATCCCTCATGCCCCAAAGGAGATAAGATCATATCTTATCCAAATAGGAATGAATGGCTTGGAAAAATGGAAGGAAAAATTTTTTCACCAAAAAGAAAATGCATGAAATCTCTCACGCCAATTTTTAGCGCACGCCCTCCTTCACTTAAAATTTTTGTCGCACAAAATAATATTCCATGCCTCAATCCAATTTGATTAGAAAGTCCTCTTGATAAGACATCTATTCAAATCAAATTTAGATAGATGTCCTAAAAGAGAGAGAGTCCCAGAAGGATGGGGCGCCAACTATTGGCGCCCCTCCTCTCTTCACGCACGCAAAGAAATAAGGGGTGCTTTTTAACACGCACCCTCCCCTTCTTGACATGAATTAAGGAGAGAGAGTCTCAGAGAACCTGGACTCTTCGAGTTATGGTTCATCTGGCTCAGATTGGATCTCAATCGGATTCAAATCAAGTCCGATTTAAGTCGAATTCAAAAAAGCTGTCAAGTCTGATTCAATCAAGCTTGAAATCCAAATCTGATTTGGATAATTGAACCTAATTAGTATTAAATTAAATTAAATCTAATTAAATTAAATCTAATTTAAATTAATTAAGATTTAATTTATAATTTAATCAATTTTAAAAAATATAATATTCATAATTAAATCCCTGCGCTAATAATTAACAACTATCAAAATTGTAACACTTACAAATTATCAGTTTCTAAAATATAAACTATCAATCTGATTGATAATTTGAATATGATCCAAGTTATTGATCAGGTCATGCTTCTTTTATGTATGACCCCTCAGGTTCTATTATGTCTGGTAGTGAGACATACCGTGATCTCCATCACAGTATCATCGAAACTCTTTTCGATGGACTAAAACGATTCCAACTCACTTCAATAAAGTAAAGATCGTTGATCCGAAAATGATCTTAGTGAGTTCTCACGATTCACCAGTGACGTCTAGCAGCATGTAGTGGTAACCTAGTAGAATAGAAAAATGAACCCCTAAGTGCAGTTATCGTGTGATATAATTTCTCTATCGTGAGTCCTGACTTGACGGAGGTTATGAAAAACTCGTCAAATCCCATCGTCAGTCATATGCTAGATTGGCTCGACTCGAATTTATTTGTGAATCTCATGAAAATTCTTTTTCAGTATTCATACTTACTCTGACCAGAGATTTTCTGAACTCAGTCTTATGAAGTGCATAGAACTTCTCCTTTTCTACCAAGATCGATATATTCCATCTAGGTGCATCCTACTCCAAACAGTGAACCTGAACCTATAATAGCCAACATACACAGCAAGAATCCGAATGACTAGAGACCAAGAGAACATACAGTCAAACTAAATAGCCTCGCTGCGAATAGCCAACACACCGCAGGTCAAAGAATCAGTAACACCACTACAGCATCGAGAAAATTACTGACGAGTGAGTAGACATCAAAGTAATTTTTCGTATTGATCACGCTTAATGCAAGTTATTCTCTAACAACCACTTACACTCTCATCCCAGTGTCTCTATACCGCAGACTCGAGACTCATCTGTCCAAAAAAGAGGTGATCCATACATCGATCTCGAATAGATTGATCACTGTCCTCTATGACGATCCTTCGATTGGAAGTATTTAAAAATTAATCACTAATGATGTATGTCTCAAATTCTCAACATCCTGAGAATATATAAAATTATTTTTATTAATTTTTAAGATAAATCATGGACACATATTACATGATTAGTTACAAAGACCACCCATCAAGTATAAAATATATCCTAGAGAAAGATATGTGTCAGTCAAGATTGACTTCAAGGGTACACATCTAACAAAATTTTACTTGCACAAAAGTCAATCTGTCATATACCTGAGCCTCATCTTCTGAACACAGACTTCAGTGTTTAGCTGGCTAAGTGACTCGGACCTACCATATATCATGTGGAGTCTACTCTCTGTACCTTCATGTATTTTTACTTAAGATAATTGCGTATATCTGTTCTATGTGCATGGACTTCTAGTGAGACTTTGGCTTCTTAGCAAAGATTATGGACCATTATTTTTGTAGTACAATGTCATAGCATCAATAATATGACATCAAGTTCTACAACTATTAAAAGAATCAGAACGTATCCTGCACATCTATAGCATGTTCAATTTTTATTAGTCAATTGCCTAAAACCCTTCCAACATATCGAACCAACATTACTTAGTATATTCAATTTTCATTGGTCAATTAACTGGAACCCTTCCAACATGCTGATGTAGACATTCTACCATCAGCATCAGTGTATCCTCTCACTCTTAGCTCTAACCCTTGTTCAAAGATGAGGAATAATCTCTTAGTGCTTCTCAAATACTTAAGAATATTTTCACAGCAATCCAATGCTCCTATCCTGGATTCGACTAATCTCTGCTCGTGATTTTCATAGCAAGATATATCAAGTCGAGTACATAGTATGGCATATACCTATGCCCAAAAGGATAATGGATCCCTCTTGAAGGTTTTAATGCTGAACCCTTTTAGCACCTTTTCTTTGTACTTGTCCGTAAAAACCAAATATCCTTTTAGGATCTATCACTGTAGACCTTTTATTTTTAGAATGTTTGACCTAGGTCTTTAAAAAAAATTCTATATGAGACTACATCATAACCAATGTCAGTATGGAACCATCCCACTGACCTTCATGTAACTACATGATTCTTCATATCACATCATTGTAGATTTTTGAGATCATCCCTATATTCCCAATCTCCCTTGAGAAATATTTTTTCTGAATCTTTTATAAAAATACCAAGTATCTTTCTAAAGGATAGGAGATCTGACTAGATCTATGAGATGAAGGAGATACAACATATACTGGCTCATCTTAAATAGGTTGTACAGGTCTTGTTACTCGTTGTTCTTTAGAGATTTCTATTGGAGTTCATCCTCCCACTGTTTTCAAAAAAATAGTATAATTTCTCACAATCACATAGTGAACTACTAAGAAGAGAAAGTGATATCCCAAACTCTTTTAGAATACCCCACAAACAAGCTTTCGCAGACCTATCCTCTAACTTGTCCACCATATCATATCTCATATGGTGTGGTGAAACCAACTTGAGAGAAAATCTAATTTAAATTTTAGAAATTAAATTTTATTTCTAAAAAAATAATAGTTAAATTAGTAACGTTTATGATGAACCAGACCATATCTCATACAGTGCCATTGCACCTCACAGATACACCATTGAGCTGAGGTGTATAAGAAAAATTTCATCATGAAACTATGCCATTCTCTTTAGATAATCGATAAATTTTTTATTTGATATTGCATCTTTGATTTGATCAAAGTACTTTTAGAAATTTTTGATTTATCTTTTCTACTTTACATCTGAATCTCTTGAACCTTTCAAAGTCTTTCCGATTTGTATTTCACATACATATCAATACCATGACAGTTCATCGATAAAGGTGATGTAGTGATAACTTCCTAGTCTGGCTTATCAAATGGACCATGCACATCGTATGTGTACTAGAGTAAGTATCTCAGTGGTCCTATCCTTTTGACCCACAAAGGATAACATGGTAATTAATCCTCAAAGAGATGTTCACAGATTAGATATTACTTAACAGTCATGAGCTCAAAAAGCCTATTTTCTCTAGTCAAAAAATTATTTCTTCTCATATATGACCTAGCCAAAGGAACTATCCATATACTTTAGGTTATTTATTTCTGGATCTCTCAGACCCAATGATATTCACTATTTGCTCAAATAATTTCACAAATATATCACTATATAAATGATAAAAAATTAAATCTAAATGGTAATTATCGAGATTAGGTGCTCATGGCCTCAATGCAATATTTGCATAATTATCGACTCAAAAGAGTCACTTCACCTTTCCTCAGTCCTCTTCCTTTCTTAGACCTTATATTAAAGTACGTAATATGCACTAAAGTCTAATGAAAAAGAGAAAATCATAAGATCAATTTTGAATAATTCACATACCTTTCAAAAGCATGTCCATATTTCTTTAGATCTCCAGGTATGTACCTCTGAATTTTTCAAGATCTCTTAATTACCAGCATATTGATCAATTCAGTTAAGGTACTATAATATTTATTCATATAATAATTTCATAAACTATCCGTATGAATTAGAGATTGCAGGATCAAATTCATTAGTAATTTCTTATGCATAGTCATGTCGAGCTTTTCAAGCTCTTTAATATCCTTAATCATCGATCATGGACAAACTGCCCATCATGTATCTCATGCGTTATGTGACTCTGATCATCTCACAACTATTACAGATGAATCAACATGTCATTGATAGTCTACATATCCTTATACATATATTGGATTTTATCAACTATGAAATCTAATTTATAGCACCTAACCTAATTATCAATGTCCAACCATTTGTCAAGTATAGCTCGTTGATCATGAATTGGACAAGCTGATGACATTGGGTTAACCTGGTGAAGAACATGACTTAATTTGTAAAAGCTAAGAACTATTTTTAGATGTTTAAGCCAGAATATGTAATTAATTTTGATTAAGTGGTTGATATCTAGGATTCGAGCAAGAGGGTTGGAAGCTGACAAAATTGATCATAGAGAGTAAAGATTTAATTAGATGATTGTACTTGTAATAGTTTGTTCTAGAAACTTTAAAAATAAACAAAGGCTCCCATTAATTTTTTGAGTCTTTCACACTCCTCGGGTGGAGAAATAGAAATCCTAACGTGATAAGTAGTTCTAGTGAGTGCTGCGGTCCCATTGATGTATGGCACCTCACCTAACAGTTATTGGTGACACGTATATCAATATATGGATAACTCTTTGTCCAGATACTTCTCCAAGCATATTACAGTAATTTGATCTCTAAGTTCTGTGGCCTCACTTAACAGTTATTGACACATTTCTTAGTTAAGTCCGACCCACCATTCACCTGTGAGTGTAAAGCCATCATTAAGTCCCTCACCTAGTAGTTATTGGGTCCAACCCCATCTTTACCTCGGGGCATCTAATGTCAATAGAGTGGTTGTACCTTTTTAATACAATCAAACTACTGTAACCAATCGAGAACGATCAATGTCGAAAAAGATATCTGCATCTCTACAACGGTGGAAGATCAGAAGACTTAATATTTAATGAGGAGATTTGGGTTCAGGTCTCTTCTAATTAGTCACATACATCTGATATAATGACTAATCTAGTTTGAATCAGCATATTTTATATCTAATCAATCTAGTCGGAATGGATAAACTCAAGTCAATAAGTAACCTAATACAAAACTTAATCTCTCAAGATGGTCAGGTAAGTAAAGATGAGTGGGGATCCCTCTGTTGCTTTCTTTAGATACCAACGAATTGATCAGATCAGACAACGGAACCAATTAAAGAACCACCATCTACGACTTGCCTTATACACCAAATTGTTTGATTAGAATCAATTAGGTTAACCTATAGACCCGGACTCGATCCGCTGAGCCAAATTCAATCTTGACTTAATCAATTCACATCACATGTGAATCAATTTGACCAACTACAACTAAATTCAATTTTGAGCTCCTTTGACCTAATTCCAATCAATTTTTGATTAGGTTCGATCAACTGCTCAAAATCAAAAAAGATTCTAACCTGATCTAATCAATGACCCTAGTTGTAGTTTAATCTCTAAACCTAATTTGTTCAATCCATACCCGAATCTCATATTTTATGCATTGAAATTTAGATCTTAAATTCATAATTTTAGATCTTATAATTTCAAATCTTAATTCTCAATTAAGTGCATTATGTACATGGGTTTAAGTTTAGATCTCGAAACAATTTCTAATCTAAACTATTTATATTGTATCTCATACAATATGATTGTTTACAAAATCGAGTCGACTCATCCTGGTATACAAATCAACTTGTCACAGTGAGTCGATACAATACTGAGACAAACAGAAATCTGTAGACCCAACCTGTACAATTAAGTCGGCTCATCAGCAAATGAGCTAACCTACTAGGGTCTCAAGTTGACTCCAACAAAAATGAGTCAACTCACCAAGCACTCGAGTCGACTCAATTAAAAATCGAGTCGACTCCACAAGCATACCAATCATAGTTTCATATTTTCATGCAAACAAAATCTAAAATTTTAGATCTAAGATTTTGCAGAAATTAAGTTTTAGATCGTGTGTCCAATAATATATCAAATATAAAATTTTAGCGATCTAAAATATATAAAAATACATGCATAATCTAATTTAAATCTAAAATATGTATCATATATAAATTTTTCATTCGCTATTCATCTTCATGAAAAATATCACAGTCGGCACCCCTACACGTCATAAGAGGGAACCCGTCAAATGGACAAAAGAGGGACTTTAATCCCTTCATCATCTTATGACCAGACGGCCATGGTGACTATCCTAATTCGATTACTAAGCTACTAAGAATTTAATCTAATAAACCACATATCTAATCAATTAAAAATTAGATCTAATTATCTTTCACATGTTAAACATATGAACAATAACTATGAATTTATGCATATAATAAAAATTTCAGCAATCATATTAGATCCAAATTAAATCTTAATTAATATTTTTAGATTTAAAACTAATTTTAAATCTGAATAATTCATGATTTATTTTAGATCTGAAAAAATTTTAGATCCAAAATAATTCTGTAATCATATTATAATACGTAAAAAATTTAGATCTAATCTTAATCGATGTTCTACATCATTCAAGAATAACCGTTCAGCATAATAGAGTTATGCCAGGACAACCTTATTTCAGAATAAGTAGATCATCAAACTAACCTTTAGATCTGATTTTTGTAAATCAAATTTCAAATCTGAGGGATTTTCATATTCGTATCAGAATCTATGCTCTGATACCACTGTTAGAAAAACCACTACGGTTTCATACATGAAGTTTAAAAATTTTTCTAAGCATCTAAACAGCGAAAGTAAATCAATTAAAATATTTTTTAATTAAATTATGTACTAGATTAGATCTAAAAATCATAGCAAGAATCTTGACATGAATATTCAACTATGATCTGAAATCTGAAAAGAAAACAAACGGTTAGAAAAATCAATCGGAGATCAGATCTCCATACCTTTCGGATCTGCAGATGTCTGGAGTTCTGATCGTAGCCATGCATGCATCCGACCTCTACTGGTATCCATACAGAGATGTCTGATCGGAGCATCGAGATCACCAATGTGCTAGCACGTTGCAGATCTCACTTCTCATCCTTGAATCTAGATCTCTTCTTTTACATCTTGAAGAAGAAGATCGCTACGAAATTTTTTTTTGCACAGATCCGACGGGATCTGAACCAAATCATCATGAAGAGAAGAAGAACCCTTCTTCTTCTCTTCTTCTCTCTCTTTTTCACTCTTAGATCTGATCTCTATCAGATCTGGGTATTGGATGAAGGGAAGAAAATAAGAGGAGGCATTGGAAGGAAGCTTTGTGGTAAGAAAGAGACCCTCTCCACCGTCACGCACACCACCTCTCTTTTTCTTTTATTATTGTTGCACAACCCCTTATCCCTCACGCCCCAAAGGAGATAAGATCAAATCATATCCAAATAGGAATGAATGGCTTGGAAACATGGAAGGAGAAAATTTTGCATCGAAAAGAAACTATGTGAAATCTCTCACACCAATTTTTAGCGCACGCCCTCCTTCACTTAAAGGTTTTGTCGCACAAAATAATATTCCATGCCTCAATCCAATCTGATTAGAAAGTTCTCTTGATAAGGTATCTATTCAAATCAAATTTGGATAGATGTCCTAAAAGATAGAGTCCCAGAAGGATGGGGTGCCAACTATTGGCGCCCCTCCTCTCTTCACACGTGCAAGGAAATAAGGGGCACGTTTCAATGCGCGCCCTCTCCCTTTTGGTATGAATTTTAAAGAGAGAGTTTTAGAGAACCTGGGCTCTCTGAGTAATAGTTCATCTGATTTAGATGGGTCTCAATCGAGTTCAAATCGAGTTCGATTCGAGTCAAATTTGAAAAGGCTGTCAAGCCTGATTCAATCATGTTTGAAATCCAAATATGATTTGGATAATTGAACCAAATTAGTATTAAATTAAATTAAGTCTAATTAAATTAAATCTAATATAAATTAATTAAAACTTAATTCATAATTTAATCAGTCTAAAAAAATTATAACATTTGTAATTAAGTCCTTGTGCTAAAATTAGCAGCTATCAAAACTGTAATGCTAACAAATTAGCAGTTTCTAAAATTCAAACTATCAATCCGATTGATAATTCGAATATGATTCAAGTCATTGATTAGGTCATGCTCCTTTTGTGTGTAACCTCTCCGATTTTATTCTGTCTAATAGTGAGACATACCATGATCTCCATCACAGTATCATCGAAACTGTTTTCGATGGGCTGAAACGATTCCAACTCACCTCAATAAAGATCGTTGATCCGAAAATGATCTTAGTGGATTTTCATGATCCACCAGTGACGTTTAGCAGCATGTAGTGGTAACCCAGCAAAATAGAAAAGATTAATCCCTAAGTGCAGTTATCGTGTGATATAATCTCTCTATCGTAAGTCCTGACTTGACGGAGGTTATGGAGAACTTGTCAAACCCCATGCGTCAGTCATATGCTAGATTAGCTCAACTCAAATTTATTTATGAATCTCATAAAAAAAAATTTTCAGTATTAGTGGTTAATTTCTAAATGCTCATAATCAAGTACAAACATACCCTAGAAAAAGGTATGTGTCAGTCAAGATTGACTTCTAGGGCACACATCTAACATCGGTCTCCCTCACTATAGCCGACTGTGTCTTGGCTCGATTTTTTTTTGATGCTTGGGATGATCCGGCACCAGCCGCTGCTCTCTTTTTGGCGGCATACTGTCAGACATCAGCCGCTAAAACTAGCACCGCTGGTCGCATAGTTGCAATCAAAAGACAAAACAACTTAGTTACAAAGTTTGAAACCAAATGAAAAATAAAATGAAAGACTGACTAAGCTATATCTTGGGAAGTCACCGAACTAATTCCGACACCGTAGAGAGCTTGCTCCGTTAATAGCTCCCGTTGCGCAGGGACTTCTATATCTTTCAGTCGGAGAAAGTCTTCTCGATCGATGACTTCGATCCGACTATGTTCATTAAACTTTGTCCTTGGATTTTTTCAGAAGAAAGAAAAGTCTCAAGGTAGAGAAGAAGAAATAAAAAAAAAATTGATTCTTATATCCATGGTTGGACGAAGGAAGGACAAAAATAAAGTACAGATATTTTCTCGGGTTGAAGAACTAATAACCCTTAGCTTTTAGGTAGAGATGAAGAACAAAAAAAGCACGAAAAAGAGAAGATCGAGAGTTGGTCGAGATTATGTGGCATAATAAGGCAAAATTGATGATTAATCGAATGAAATTCGGGACTAACTGGGCAGGATAAAGACTATAATAATTAAGGAGATTCTAAACAAACTCTGAAATCAAAAAATGAAGACCAATCTGAAGGTCCTCCACATAAATTGCCACTTGGTCCGGAGAAGGAGAGGCGTAAAGAGCTGAAATTGCTCGGAGATATGATATTGTTTCTGGAGCCGATCAATATTGAATCTGGATAAGAAAGAAACTTCTACGGCCGGATTCGAAGGAGAATCATCAACTGGATCATCCGATCGACTATTCTGAGAGGGCTCATCTACTTTAACCTTTTCCTTACCCTTTCTACTGCTACTTGCCATCGCAAATGATGGGAAAAGAAACTAAAAAAGATTAGAAAGGGAAAATGAGAAAGAGAAGCCTAACCTAAAATTAAGGGATGCCCTGGAGACCATGAAGACACAATAAAGAAGACTTCTAGACCTTTGAAGCTTTTGACACCCAAAGAAAGGCCCTCGATTGCCGAAGAATGACAAGCAAAGAAGCAGAAAATCCAAATAAAAACGACATTATATATATAGAACCCCTCAATGGCCGGGATGAATTTGTTCAAATCAAGATTGCCCTGGATTTTGATACGTGGCTACAACAAAACTGACTATTGATCGGATGGTTTGACGTATCTACCGCCTGATCATGCCACACCACCTTTATCCACGTGAATAGTTAAGAACCAATAATAATTGGACACATGACGGCAATCGACTAGATAGAATCAAATCGACCAGATCATCCAGCCACCTAACTATCTTCTCGAATCGACATCCCAATGATGGTCGCACGACCATCGAAACAATAAAATAGCTGAAAATCTTTCAATTTTTGAAGAAATTATTAATGCTTGCAGCTGTATCAGAACTAGAGATAATATGTGACAACTTTCTTCGTTCAACGTGTCAAGCGATGTGTTAATCCACGTGTCAGACTATCTTGGACTTGAGAGTGGGGGGCAACTGTTGAGGCAATTGAATCTACTCTCCCAAATTCACAATCGGCACGTCTGATTCACAGTTGGTCAACCAATCATATGTTGACAACTGACGATGGACCATCAAAACTACACTGCAGTATAAGTTCCGGCTCCATTACAACACATCATCCGAATCTCAATCGATATAACGAGTGAAATGTCCGACTATCAATCGGTTATACCGACACATAGTCGAAGATTTTCGATCAACTTCCACTCGGGACCAAGTCAACTATGATGACTGCTGACTAATTGGTATATCAGAATAACCAACTGACGGTTAGTTGATATACCATATATACCGATATGCAGTCAGTACATCAAAATTACCGATATATAATCAATATATTAGAAACTGCCAGAGCCGAAGGTGCGCAACGGCTACATAGGCACTAACTATCCATCCCATGATTACATAATTTCGAAATAAGCAGGATCCACGTACCTAACCGTTACAAACGATTACCAACAACTCGTCTATAAAAAGAAGATAAATGAACAGCATTGGTAAGATATTTCTGGACTAATACTCTGCTACTTTGAATATTTTATCTGCTGTTCACAACTCCCCACTGATATATACCGATATGCAGTCGGTACATCAAGATTACCGATATATAATCAATATATTAGAAACTACCAGAGCCGAAGGTGCGCAACGGCTACATAGGCACTAACTATCCATCCCATGATTACATAATTCCGAAATAAGCGGGATCCACGTACCTAACCGTTACAAACGATTACCAACAACTCGTCTATAAAAAGAAGATAAATGAACAGCATTGGTAAGATATTTCTAGACTAATACTTTGCTATTTTGAATATTTTATCTGCTGTTCACAACTCCCCACTGACTTAAGCATTAGAGAGTCTCCATCGGATACAATTCCGACCAGTGAACTTTTTTTGCAAGTTACTCTTCGTCGGAGCTAGATGCAATAGGGGATTGGCCACAACTAATATTTTATTTACATCCTTTGAACATTTTGTGGTAATGAAGTTTAATTCAAGACTTCAATACAAACTACACCTAACCACACCTAAGCAATTAGTAAGTCTATGTTGCATAAGCCATACTTGCCAACAGGTCAAGCTTCATCATACAACATGATCAAGTTAATTAACCCAAAACATGGTAATATACATATCATAACCATCGTATAGCCTTGCCAAATCTAAGAGCTGGTTAATAATTTTTTCAAATAATAATATTTGGCTCATTTTCAGCAACAACCTGGATGGTTAATTCAGATGTTTCAGCTTTCAACTTTCAACCAATCGACCCACTATCTTGTTGGTACCGGTTTGTTTGGGTTTCTGTAAAGATGTATGTTGGCCTGGGCTTCACTGTGAAACAGTTTCTTCCTATTGTGACCCTCTTATTGATCCAATAGAGCTTTGCCATTTCTTATCCAAAAAAAAACACAATCGAACCACTATAAATTTAAAATAATTCAAACAGTCAACAAGGTAAGATTAAGCAATTCTCTTTTTTTTAAAAAAAAAAAGAAAATGTGAAGTGAGATTTGAACTGCATGATGCGCAATCGCCGTGTCTTGTATATGGATCATTGTGAGCCAAGTCACAACTGCAGCCAATTTCGTCCATCAGGCTTGAAATGTGCCATGGTTGACCAAACGCCGGTCAAACGTCTGATCCATCCGAACCGGACACCATAATTGCTTAGCCAACTGGCATCAATAAAAATAGCGGTTCACTTTTTCAAATAAAAAAAATAAAAGAAAACAAACGCGATTCTACGAACTTCATTGACACATCGTAACCCGCTCCCGCGCAGTATAAAGTACCGAAACCCATCGATCCAAGCGACCACCCTCAGCCCGTTGATCCAAGTATTACTGGACCCAGTTGGATAACATGCCACGTTACGTATTTAATGAATTCCCGATTGCGCGCTATCCGCCGTGCATACGCTCCCATATTTGCCCTATTTCACTTGGACCTGGCGCATGCACTAATTTCTCCCGTCGCTGATCTCATCTTCTTCGTCATAAATTCGAAACCCCCTCTCCTCGATAAATTCCGCAAGCCTCTCCATCTCTCTCTGTTGCTCTTGCATCAGCCGCTGCGAACTCGACTCCAAGCGGGCTCCCCAATTCGACGACCGAGGTTTGTGGAAAACCAAGGGTTTGATGCGGTTCCGCTCGTGGCTTTGCGTTCGCTGGACGAGGAGAACGAAGGTAGATGGAGGAGGAAGAGATCAGCAGCAGCAGCAGCAGCAGCAGCAGCCGCCTTCTTCTTCTTCTTCTTCTTCTTATTCTTGGAATCTATTGATGGATCTCAAAACATTGGAGGCTGCCACGGATAACTTCTCCGATAACAATCTCCTCGGCCGTGGCGGTTTCGGCCCCGTTTATAAGGTATCCTCCATTCCAATTTTCCATCCCAATCCCCAATCTTATTTTCCCCTTTTACATTTGGCAATTCGGAACCAGCAAAAGAAAGTTTTACAAGCATCTCTAGGTTCTGCTCTTCTTCAATTTTTATGTAAATTGTGAAGTACCGACCTAGATTCTAGATTTAATTAGAATAATAGCAAGGTGGGTTTGTAATTGTGGGAGTTCGGGTTTTGTGGTCATTTAACCGTTTTGGTGGGCATCCAAGAGAGTTAAGTAGCGCCGTTCCGTATGTTGTCTGTCTGATGTTGATCGGACGGTCACCATTAGACCGGAAGCCTTTGAATCTGCCTCTCCTTATCTCATGTTACTTCCGGGATGGGCGGTGTTGCGGTTTTCTGAATATGTACGATTCTCTGTTTTTAAGGCCAACGGAAGCACACCGGAAACTCCTCAAAACATCCGGAAGCTGACAACTCCAGGACTCATCAATGCGAGAAGATATTCGTTCCAACGGTGATTTCACGTTAAACTTATAATAATGATCCAATCACAAATCGAAAATCGATGAAACAGCATGAATATCATTATAAAAATCGGTAAAATATACAGCGGACGATAAAATACAAACGTTCTCGTTGATTTATTATAAATCTAATGTGATGTCACCATTGCAATGAAATTTTTTTCATCAATGCTCCCTTGACGGTACTAAACTGACTCGCTGTTTTGGACGACACGTGTCATTTTTGCCGTCAACGTGACAACTTCCCAAATTGAGGAACCAGAATATTCTGCGGTGCCTGCACCTCAGAGCATGGTGCAGCCGTGGATGGCCGCCATCAAAGAACGGACGGCTATCAAAACAACGCAAACCGTGCATAGCACGGCCGGCGCTCGTGGACTTGTCGATGGTCTGACCCGCAAGCGCACAGCAGAGGATCCGTGCCCGAGGATGAGAGCAGATATGGACGGTCTGAACATGGTTTGTTTCATCCGCAGATTAGTCCAGAGACGTATCAAAGCCAGCCACGACGTGATGGTCACTCGAGTCCGCAACTTAGTTGGCTCGTTTCCGACAATTCCAGATGGGTTTCGTAGACGTGCAATAGGGGAGGAAAATTCCTATACCCTGACGGATGTCTTTCCCATGTCGAGGTTCCTTTTTGACGTTGACAGCCTCCGGTTTGCCGTCCACCTCGATGGGCGCACCTTGTTGACCTGCCATTCTTATTCTTAACCCAAGTAGAGAGGCTTGTTTTCAGGCGAGTGGAAGCAGGTTGATTTGTTTGGATGCCGGTTGCCATGGCATACTTTTATATTATACGTATGACCTAGTGTAACGGTTTAATCTTGGGACAGGGTTAGGAGATGGTAATATATGGTTTACGTAAGTAGTGAATTATGGAATGGATGGATGCAGGGAGTGATGGGGAACGGGCAGGAGATTGCGGTGAAGAAGCTGTCTCTGGAATCGCGGCAGGGGATGAGGGAGTTCACCAACGAGGTGCGGCTACTGCTCAAGGTCCAGCACCGCAACCTCGTCTCTCTGCTTGGCTGCTGCGCTTCTGCCGGCCAGAAGATGCTCGTCTACCCCTACTTCCCCAATGGAAGCCTCGATCACTTGCTCTTCGGTATTTCTCTTTCTGAAAATGTCGCTTCACTATGCTTGTTGTGTGCTCGCAAAAAGAAAAATATAAAATAAAATAAAATGCAATCTAAGACCGCTGCAAACTACAAACTGAGTTTCACAGGCTGTAATATTGTAGGCAGACCCTAAATGAAAACTCGGGTGGACTTCATAGTCAATCAGAAGGTACGACTTTGTATGTTTACGAGTCTTTTGTTTCAAATTCTCCAAAAGAAATTCACATGGGTACTGGTGGCTGATGGAGAGACATGGAACAACTATTAATGTCGCTTGCGTACTTTTTCGTCATCATGACATCATAATTGCTCATAAAATGGCATTACTAGATAGTAGAATATATCGTTACTTTATTGGTGATCCCCTGTTTACAAATTACCATCTTATGAATCGGTCCAAGACGTATTTTCAATATCAATAAGGTGTTAATGCCTTCTCATGGTAGTACTTGTCAACTTTTATGTGGTTTCACACCATTGTTCTTGTAAACTTTTCCCCACTGTCGAAAGAATTTGACCAAAAAATCACTGGACCCTTGGTCCACGTAAGATGACAGATTCATTGGATGATAGCTCGTATGTGCTAGTTATACTGGGGAGAAAAGTCAGAATACAGGCATTTAGAACTTTCTTCACTTTCTGATTTATGATATCCACATCTCCCTAATATTTGTATTGCTGCACAGCTGGTTTCCTAAGGAGATTTTAGTCTAAGATTGATCCTTTGGTGCTTATATTAACTTAAATGCAGGACTTTGTCAATAAAATGGACTTCTTTTTCTGGAAAAGCAAGCAGGTTGACTCAACTTGTGTAATGTCACGGGGCAGGAAGACTTGGAACTTTAGAGTTTGGACTAACCTCCATTTTCTACATGAACATAAGAACTCAGATTAATTCCTGCCATGTCTATTGGGAGATACGATCGTCATGTTAGATTTTTTATATGTTATCTTATGATTTACTTGATTTTAAATAGAACCACTTTTGATTTTGCCACCCTAGGAAACCAAGTCTTCTAAGTAAGCTCATGATTTCTATCTTAGCTGTCCACGAGCAAACCCAAATCATAGTGAGATTTAGAAAAGAATAACCTTCTCTTTTCCTTTTCCGGATGACATGATCTTCATACACTTTTCTAATAGTCAATATCAGCATATGTAGTAATCAAACAGTTCTTTGAATATTATGTAAATAAAAAATTAAGTGTGCTTTTTTTAATTTTTCTTTGAATTCTAACTTTGAATTCAAAGTGTGTTCCCTTTAAGTTGTTGTAAAGTTAATTGCAACTCTAACCATTGTGTAGCAGCTATTACTCATATTATTGTTGTACATCCATTATACCATTCCACAATAATCAAAAAAAAATTATCATAGCCATAAGTTGAAACCTCGAGTGACCTATGATGGTGACTGTAGTGGTTTGCTATGGAGTTTTAAAATTGATAACATGTTTTTTAAACATAAATTGCTATTATCTTTAAAAAACTTTATATTTATGGCACCCATACAACATCAGTATGAGTATCTTGTCTCTAAGTACTATTAAATTATTAATAAAATAAGAACACTATATATCTGGAAAACCATGTTATTTTCACAAAGGCTATTATTGCAGTATAGTTTTTGCAAGGATCATAATGCGTATATTATATCCTTTATGTGGCTACACATATATTGTTACACTTGTTCTCAAAAATTAGAGCTTGCAAGCAGAGGCATCCTGAATTGTTGTTAGCAGCTTTTACAAGAGATATTCTTCGAATTTAGGGGAATGTGCTTGAAGAAATGCAGTTTAGGAGATTGGTGAGAAGAGATAGAACCCAAATAGCTATGTGGCATAATATGAGTTTTTCAGAAATGTGTGATATCCACACGGTAAATCAGTGCAACTGGGAGGTGAGAAGCAAAAGTCATATTAATAATCTATAGTCTATGGAATCACAAGTAAGTTGATGGAGACAATTTTGCTTCACGTTTGACTGTTACCTACTATACTGTGGAACCCAAAAATCTGAGGTAGTCCCTAATGCGGTGTGCTGGCTTCAATGTTGGTTTAAAAGTCATGTCGCTCATCCACCAAAGTTTGCCCTGAACCACTTTCTTATGGTGCAGGAACTGACAAGGTACTCCCATCTTATAAGATGCATTCACTTTTTCTTATCTCTTAAACATTTCAGATAATAGTAACGAATGGAAATATTAAATAATAAAGGGGAGTTAGTATACAATCTAACTTGGAGTGTTCAGTTGACAAATTTTGGTAAAGCACGTTTCCAAAAAAATCAAAGTGAATAAATCTACAAAACTGGATTTGGTTATTTTCCATAGAACTTCTTTAGCCAAAATTGACGAGTAATAAAACCTGAAAAATGAGTTTTGTGGAAAACAGGTTTCTCCTAATATTTCATATATCCTGTTTTACAGAGAATCATGTTTTATAATTAATTGTTTTAGAAAAAACTCAGGCAACCAAACAGCTCCTACATGAAGCCCAAATAATTGGTTGCATAAATTTTAACCATTTATATACTATGGTAAACCTCCATCTGCATTTGCATGATGAAATCTAGCAAAACAGTGCATGTGGAAGTGTGCCATCTGCACCTTGATAACTCCCGTGTGATTGATAAGCAAAATGTTTTTGTCTCTCATGCACATCCTTTTGCTTCGTATTCCCATCTAGAGTTAACCATTCTCCATCTTTATAAATACAAATCTTTATTGTCGGACATTCATAGATCCTCACATTATTCATGATCATCTAATATGATCAAATCTAAGTAAATCCCTTTAACTCTCTCTAATGCATCATGATTGGAAAGAGCACATGTTACCTTTTCAAGGAATTAGTCTTCCTTGGACTTATTATTGGCATTGTAGGAATGTTTGCTTCTGTACTTGGCAGGATGTTTTCTTGAAATCTTATAGGTATGTTTTGTTAGGAATACTTGCAGACATGTGAATAGAACATGCACCGCATAGTCTACCACATGGTCAAAAGTTGCAGCGTGTCTAAGATTATCCAAACAAAAAGAAATGAAAAAAGGAGTAATTTGTCTCTAGAACTATGGCACTTGAGAAAACATAAATTTTGGCACTGCCACAAAGAAACAATTTTTCATACTGCCAGATTGGTAAGAGGGATAGTCATGAATGAATTCTTTGTATTTGTAAACTAAAACTTTCCAATTTATTTGGGTCATTAACTTACTGTCTAACCTTCTGAGTGAGTGCCCATGTTAAACAAAATATTTCTTTTTCTTTTTTTTTTGAATAATTAAAAAATATCTATTTGAACAACAATACTTACATAATTACTTGAATTGTTCTTCTAAAAGAAAAGGATGTAAAGAAGTATGCCTGTGTATCTGACCAGTGGTTGGCTTTTATTTTTATGATTCTCCAGACAAGAGCAAGCGTGCATTACTAGATTGGTCTAAACGATTTGAGATTATTGTGGGAGTGGCAAAGGGTCTTCTTTACCTTCATGAAGAATCCCCAGTGAAGATCATCCACAGAGACATTAAAGCTAGTAACATTTTGCTTGATGACCAGTTGAATCCAAAGATCTCTGATTTCGGCATGGCGAGGCTCTTCCAGGAGGATGCTACCCATGTTAATACATTTAAGATATCTGGTACCTAGTGAGTTTGCTCCCCCAATGCCTTTAATGTCTTCTTGCCCGAGCTGCTCCTTTTAATGCTTCTGAAGATCTTTGATTTCAAGTTTAAGAATTTCATAGAATTCTTGTCTGAAAAATGATTTGGGGCTTTGCAGTGGTTATATGGCTCCCGAGTATGCTCTAAACGGATATCTATCAGCAAAGGCAGATGTCTTCAGCTTTGGTGTGTTGGTGTTAGAGATTGTGAGTGGGAGGAAAAATCTCGATAAACATTTGGAAGAAGAAAAGGTCGACTTATTGAGCTATGTAAGTTTTTCAAGCTTAAAGCAATAAAAACAGCATCAGAATTTTTAACAATGCATGCAGGCAGTCACTTGCACAAACTAGGAAATTTTACAATCAGTGATATCAGAATCTAATAAATAAACAAAATAGGTATGCGCTGCAGTTTGTTTCATCAAGACATGCAGATTAATGATTTGAGACTTGATTTGAAAAGATAAAATTCCAAATTTCAAATCAATCTTATCTCTGTTTTGTTTTTGATGCAGACCATCCTTAATTGCACTTCATATTGATCTCACAAGCAAGTTAGTCTGAAATACACACACTCATACAGGAGGTTCTCTTTAACATAAACATGTTCTTTGCTTCTGTCTTTTACAGACATGGAAGCTGTCAGAAGAAGGCAAAGCATTGGAGGTTATGGACCATTCTCTTTCAACTTGGAACAGTGATGAAGCAGCATTGTGCATCCAGATAGGGTTGTTATGCTGTCAAGCTATTATCTCAGACCGGCCTGACATGTATACCATCCAACTCATGCTATCAAGTGATTCATTCACATTGCCAAAACCTGGTAGGCCAGGAATACGAGGCCGCACAGGGCGTTGGACCAGTACTTCCTCTTCCACACTTACTAACACAAATACAAATAGTACTTTAACCGGTACCGACAGTACGAAAGCCTCTACTTTATGCAGTATACCAGAAGATTACTCTAGGAATTCTATTTCTGTTTCTTTTACTTCAGAAGGTCGGTGATATAAACCTTCCATGCACTATATTTCGAGCACCATGTAGCATACCTTTCTGGGGCTCTGCCGAGGAGATTTTTGATGAGCTATAGCTGTAGAAAGTATATTACCAAATTTCGGTGCAGTTTTAAGTGAACATTTCCTTGCAAGGTGGGTAATGATATAGAAGGGTAACTAATGCCACTTTCATGTGCTGTCTTAAATGGATTCTTCTCTGAAAAAGCAAACGAAACGAGCATTTGTGACATGGCAGTCAGGCACTTTGCCAGTTGACACCCCTCTACACAATGGAAAGGTCAGTTTGATGTGGAATCATGACTAAGCTTTTGACACTGTCCACATGATCTGGTGGGTAGTGGCTGGACAGGTGCCTGCAATTTAACTGAAGCTACAGAAGTCCAGGCAATTTTCTCAGTTTGAAATTGGGAGATAGAGTGCGAGTTGAAGTTCGTCGCCCTCTGAAAATGGCTGCCAAGGAGTTGAGGATCTTGCTTCATATCATTCCTCCAGCTGACAGAATTCAACTCAGAACATGAGGGTCTGGGATTTCTTAGTAATGCCGAACAGAACTGAGAACTTCACCATTGTGATTTTCTTTCTTAGATTGTGTAAAATTTCTTCAGCGAAGGGATGAAGTATTGTATTTTCTCTTTCCAAGTTAAATATTAATTAGAGGAGACAACATCATTTGTATCATCTCCATTTGTTTGAGTCTATTCTGCTGTCAAAACACGAACAAAGATCACCAGGATGTATACTGGTGTGGATCCTTACAAGCCAGTGATTGCAATCTCTGAATTTTTGTTCTTTATAGAATTAAGTGGGCAGCCTCATCATGTTCCCAAGTTACAAGTTGTGCTGCCATGATGAACCCCCTTTTTTTCCTTCTATCTCATTCCCTCTGTATTGCTGAGGGCTCACGACTATGGCGCTGATAAATGATTAGGACTTCCACAAGTTATTGAAAGATCATATGGTAAACTCTAGACAATCTTTTCACACATGAACCAGTTTTAGCTTAGAGTCCAAGTAGATAATTAATTGTAGTTTAAGGGACCCAAAATCCATGCTTACTTTAAATAAATATAATGTGATACAACTATCTATACTTAATATCTATGTCTGTGATACTTTTGAGATTCTCAGGGGCCTGATGGTGTCTGAATGTTGGCAATTGGTGCTGCAGAGTATGTGGTAAACAAGATCTGGTAATAAAAAACAGGGTGTATTAGAAGCCCGTGGTACATGACAAAGTTCTCTACCGTATGCTCCTCATTCAAACCACGCTTGGCTGCTGGTTTCCTTGTCCTTTTCACCCTCTCTTTATAGTTTTTCTTGTAAAATTTCCACAAACGTTATGCGTGACTAAGTACATGAATGCAGGGGTTCTGGTGGTGAAAGTTTCATGACATGTGTCTGTACCTTCAGTTGGATGGTTCAAAGAGATACACACAAGGAAGAGTTGGAGCATTCAAAGTGATACACACAAGGAAGAGTTGGAGCATCATCAACAGGAGTGACTGGTTTGGGCTACCCCCAATTTTTTGGGAAAACAACGTGTCGTAAAGATCATTAATTTCCCTCTCTTCTTTCATCATTAATTTCCAACTAGCTGCACATGAAGTAAGAAAAGAATTTCTATCTAACATAAGAACAGCAAAAAAGGAAACTTATGTCGATGCCGTGAGGATTTCTCGAAACAAGAAAAGAATTTCTATCTAGAAAAGTAGTTCTATCTAGCATAAGAACATAAGAACAGCAAAAAAGGAAACTTATGTCGTGAGGATTTCTCGAAAGAATTTCTATCTAGCATAAGAACAGCAAAAAAAGAAACTAATGTCGATACCGTGAGATCTCTCTAAACATAGCGTTATCAACATGATTTTTAAAAGTTAGGAATGTAAATGGAGCGGCTGCAAATTACATATACGTGTATTTATATTCAACTTTTTATTTTGTTGTCGGACATGAGACTGCTTTATTTTTTTTAGGTAAATATTTTTTTTGAATCTTAAAGTCAATAACCACAGTATTAATGAATACTGAGGTGTCGAAAACACTCCACAAGAAAAGTGTCTTTTGTCCTTCCCTATTTTCCCCACTTTTTGAGAATTATGGTGGGGTTAGTACCAATCTGTTGAGGTCAAACGCTTGGAAAAATGGGTTTCAATATGGAACCTCGTTTATTTGGAGCTCGGGTATGGCTTATTGCTTCACAAAGGTATAGTGGGATCTGAAAGGATAAAAGGCAAATAAAGAAAGAAATAAACCCGAAACTAGTTGAGCCTTGAAGGATATGAAATTATTTTGCATATATCAGTATACATAAGGATGCTTGTCTTATGGTTTGTTTTGATCAGCGTCAAAATCTAAAAGCTTCACTGTTTTCATTCCTGAATATGAGTGAGAAAAAACTTATACAAGAATATGTATTATATGCATATATACCATAGAATTTTCATGTTGTATCTGAAATCTGAAGGTACAATCACATCTATGCCTGATTCCAGTTAAACTAAAAACGTATCTGCATCTATCTGCGATATTAAATTGCATATGATAGATACTTTTGTATTCGGTTAAACTCCATTGTTGTCCAAATTTTGTCAAATATACATGGATCCACTGGCAGAGTCATAAGAGGGACCAGCGTGGGTCACTACCCCTCTCAAAAAAAAAAAAAAAAATATTTATTACCTATATATTTATATATACGGTAGCTCCTTCAATATTTTAATCTTACACTTATTACAAATCCATCAATTTGAGAAAAGATCATATAATTAATTTATATATTAATTTTTTATTAAAAATAATAATTTTTTTTTAAAAAATAGTTGTTTATCTATTCTTTAATTCTTTATTTATTTTTTAACCTTTAATGTGGAAGAGATTACTGAGATTTTTATACAATCAAAATCATTTTGCAGATGACATAAGGTAATATTTTTTACTTATCTTTGTTTATACATAAAAATAAATATTTATTAATATTTTTATAATATTTTAATTATATATATTTATTTTATTATTTATTATAAAATATTTTATTTAAAAATTATTAATAAATTATTATTTTATCCTTCCAATATTTAATATCAAGCTCCACCACTATATAGACCGGTTTGCATCCCTACAAAAAGTTTACGCATATCGTGTTGATGTCCATTATGAACAAAATTTGTTGTACCTTCTCATATCAGATGGGATTTCTATACTATATCCGTACGATACATTATCCTATATGCATATTATTGTACCATACCAAATCGCATGTCGATTCTATTATAAAATTTTATCGGTATGAAATTTGATAGTGAGATGATGAATCTTAAATATGAATGTTTATTTCTCCTATCTTTCTTGTAATGCTATGCCACAACCAAGCAAGATGCGCTTGTAGAAGGGATGCTAGCTTCCTCTGCCATATTACTTGAATACTATATACCACTAGAATTGTACCCCAATATTGCTTTGTCATGGTGGTCCATTAAGGGAGAAATTATACCCCTCATTACAGATATCACATCAGCATGCATCCTACTATTGTAGGAATAAACCAAGATGAGCAGGCGGCAACCCAAGACGCGAAGGATCGACACAAATCATATACGTGATGGGTATGGTACACCACCATGAGGTGCATGGTTTAACTTCTCCCATTAGGGCCCACACACACTACATGGAATGATCCACTCAATCCAAACGAGGGAAAAGGAACAAGTCCCGTCTAACTTGATAGAGTGCAAGCCGGAAGATCCAAGCAAACATGTGCATGATGAAGAGGTGAACAGGACAAGATTATTTATGACAAGACCACATGCTGCATGCTTTCACCGCAACGGATGAAAACTTAAAAATAATGGAGCTTTGGATCCATCATTGTGTACTTATTATGTTTTATTTATTTATTTATTTATTTATTTTATAAGACTCTCTCCCTATCCTTGGGTGCATTATCATGGTCTCTACTTTTCTCCATCCCCTTTTTGTGTTGAAGGTGTAGGTTCCTACGCCGGTCGTCCTGTCTCCCTCCTTCAATTTTTTATATCAAAAAAAAATATTTTAATCACCATTAAATTTTTTTTAAATCAATTTTTGACAACATCTGAGATCAAAATATTATTATGCAAATTTTAAGTTGGTTGCTTAGTTGTGGGGATATTATTTGTTCTTATAGTTTAATCAAGTCCGATATTATTAAGAGTACCTTTCAAGCTTAATGAAAGATGAAAAAAAAAATTATATTTAAAAAAAAATGAAAAAAAATATCGAATGCGATTTGAGGTCGGGACTCACATGAAAAAATTACTGCATGTATTAAATGTAAGTGAATTGAGATAAATTTTTGAGCATATGTATGATGGAGAGCACATTCGAGAATAGGTGAAATAAAAAAGGTAGCATGATGTGTTATCTATCGTGAGATCTGCGGGATCCTATTGCACCTAATCAAGCAGTACGGAGGCCACCATGTGGCCCATAAAAAGAGACACAGGCACGTGAGACGGACGTACTAGCTCCGCGTAAACCATCATAATTGTTTATCTATTCTTTGTGACTTTTGAATCCTTCCCTGAAACGGGTATGAATCTTGAAATGCGTGTAGATGATAACTATCTTTGGTATCTTCGTTGAAAAACAAAAAGATCAATCCACCCCTTGTTTAGTCTTTGCTGATGGATCTTTTATTTGCTCACCTTGATTTAGATAGTCATTATATATGCAAAAAATATATCTCTGTGAAGGATACTTCGTGTAACCCCGTAATGACTAAAGTGAGACCACCTTGACATGTTTGAACTCGTTACTATGGACATGGATGATCTGAAGGCGCAATCACATTGATCCAAAAATATCGGCAACAGTTTATATCTACAACCACCATCACATAATTAAAACAATCGAAACTATAATAGCATATGGATAGTTGTTATGGTCCATTTAATCATGAATGGATCAAAAATTCAAATCTGAATCCGACTTATTTATTAAATAGATAATTCGATCCGTTTAATATATTAATTTAATAGGTCAAATTAGGTTAAACGGGTTAAACAGATTAAACAGATCAAGTTAAATGGATCAGAAACAGGTTAAACAGGTTTAAACAGATTAAACAGATCTTAAATGGGTTAAATATATTAAACAGATCGAGTTAAATGAGTCAGAAATAGATTAAATGGGTTATTTGACTCAATCCAATCTAAATATTAAATAGGTTAAACGGATCAGATATCTAAAATCCATATCCGACCCAATTATTAAATGGATTAAACGAATCGATTCGTTTATGATCTAAACCCGTTTAGCCTAAATCCAAATCTGTTTATGGCGGGTCGAACACGGATTAGATTGGAGGATTGAATCATATTTTGTCGGTCCTAGTCGCGCACGGTCGTTCCGTGAATGATTTGCGCTTGCACGGCTGTTCCGCATGTGGTACGTGCTTGCACAGTCATTCCACGAATGCTCTGCGCGCAGGCGGTCATTCCGAGAGCAGTTCATGTACACGTTACTTCTGTGGCCGATTTGAGTCTATAAAAATGCCGCTTTCCTCAGCTTTTCTATCTACCTCGAGTTCTTTTTTTTTTCAAAATCTCTCAACTCTCTCTCTATCCCCCACTCATTTTTATTATTTGGGCTGAAAATGAGTTTCATTAGCATCTGTTCGAGATCATACCATCAATGGATATTGGAGTATTTAGTTTTTGGATTATACCTTGGAGGAGAACATGTGGTCTAAATTTTTGTACGAGAAGAGGCCGAAGTCTTCTTTAGGACAGTGGTCTAACCACCTCCCAAGCTAGGTTCCGATATTTCTTTTTTGACACCAATATATATTTCGGATAGGTATCTGTATTGCAAATAAAACTTTTTTTTTTAATTAATATTTTATTTAATATTATTTTGTCAGAAACTTCCTCCTAAGGCACATTCTTTAATACATAATTTTTCAAATAGTTCATTTTCATATCGTTTAACTTTCTGTGGTTATATATATTATTTTGCCAGAAACTTCCTACTAAGGCACACCCTTCAATACAAGATTTTTCAAATAATTTATTTTCATATCGTTTAACTTTCTGTGGTTATATAATATATATACATATACATACATACATACATACATACATATATATATATATATATATATATATATATATATATATATATATATATATTTCATATAATTTCTATAACAGTCTAAAAGAGACTTTGTAGATATTTTCATAATGCATGCATATAATTTTATATTAAATAAATTATTATACATAATTATAGTTTATGTTCTCTATATATTTTATATTTTTCTTTAATTAACCAGCATCATTTCTATAGTTTTGTGTTGTGCGAAATTAATCAAAGATTCTCACGAAACTTGTATTGCTACATGCTAAATTAAACCTTAATAAATGTTATTAAGTGACACTAGTTAATAAAGTAAATTAAACAAAGAACTAATAAATTTTCTTCAAATACCAGTTATCTCCTCTGAACCATACTTAGACCAAATGGCTACCCTTAGAGATGAAATCATTAGTCTTAAATCTGATAAATTTGATAGAACCAACTTTAGAAGGTGACAAAGCCCAATAAAATTTTGGCTAACCACATTGGGGCTTTGGTCGATTATTAACCAATCTTCTGCTTCCTCTAGTTCAACCACTCCTACCATCCCTGAAGAAAACTTTCTTTGTAAGGATAAAATTCTAAATATCTTTTCTGATTCACTCTATGATGTTTACCTATCTACAAAGAGTGCAAAGGAATTATGGGATAACCTAAAGTCTAAATATGGCCTTGATGATGCTGGGGTTGAAAGGTGCAACATTACATCATTTCTTAGATTTGTTATGGTAGATGATAAACCTATAAATGACCAACTCCATCAATTTCAAAAATACCTTAGGAAGTTTCAAACCAATAGAACTGTTCTCGCTGAAGAATTTAAAGTCTCGAACCTTCTTGATAAGATGCCTTCTTCTTGGGACGGCTTTGCCAAAGGTCAGCTCCATAAGCAAGGAGAGCTAACCCTAACTCAACTTCTAAATTCAATCAGGATAGAAGACCAGCATAAGATCCAAAATCCAGCAAACCAAAGTCCCAGATGCCTAAGCTAACCTAATCCATACCAAATCTAAATCAAAATCTAGATTTCAACTAAACCAACAACACCAGTCAAACCAGCCTAACAGCCCAAACTCAAATAAGTTCAAGCCCAAGGGTAAAAACTTCTAGACTAATAACACTAGATCCAATAAGCCTGCCTAAGGTCCAAATGATAAGTTCTGCTTTGTGTGCGAAAGGATAAACCATCTTGCGAGAGACTATTTTTATCAAAAGAAGGAGCCCTTTTGCAAACTTTCTGATTCCTCGGGGCCTCAAATTCATATAGTTGAAGGTCCAGAAGACACCACTTTTAGGTCAGTAAGCTTTGATCCTAAAGTTAATGTTATTTTCTCTAACCTTGATTGGTGGTTGGATTCAGAAACTAATGTTCATATTTGGTTTGACTACTCCTGGTTCACTACTATTCAAGACTCAAACGGAAGAGGTGTAATCTTTAAGAATAATACAGCCACTAGGATCAAGAGACCAGAACGAATTGATTTGAAGATGACTTCTGAAAAAGTTCTTACCCTAACGTATGTATTGTATACTCCAGACCTTAAAAAAAATCTAATTAGTGGGTCTCAACTGGTTCAGAGAGGATATAAAATTATCCTTGATTGTAATAAAATTATGATAACTAAAAATAATGCTTTCATAGGAAGAGGATATGTAAGTGAAGGCTCATTCAAATTGAATGTAATAAATTATTTTATTAATAAAGTTGAGAATCAAGTTTATTTTGTGAATAAATCTAATCAAAATTTGTGGTATGATAGATTGGGTCATGATACTTAAGAAAAATCAAACATATGATGGATTTAAAGCTTATTCTCAAATCAATCTTAGATACATCTAAGTGTGAAATATGTACTGAATCTAAATAATCAAGAAAACCATTCAAATCAGTTGAAAGAATTCTTCAATCTTGGAGTTGATATATAATGATTTATGTGACTCTACTAAAACTACATCCCGTGATGGCAATAGGTACATAGTAACCTTTATAGATGATTTTTTTAGATACTGTTATTGTTACCTAATTAAATCTAAGGATGAAATTTTCAATAAATTCAAAATTTATAAGAGTTAAGTAGAAAATCAACAAAAAAAAATTAAGACTCTTAGGATTGATAGAAGAGGAATGTATACTTCAAATTTTTTTTTCTGTTCCATCAAGAACATGAAATAATTCATGAAGTAACTGCTCCTTACTCCCCACAGTCCAATGGTGTGGTTGAGCATAAAAATCATATCCTCTTGGATATGATGAACGCTATGTTGATTAGCTCAGATCTACTTGAGAACTTGTGGAGGGAAGCTCTTATATTTTCTTACTTCATCCTAAATAAGATCCTTGTTAAGGATAGTGGTAAGACCCCTTATGAGTTTTGGAAAGGTAGAGCTCCTATCTTAAATTTTCTTAAAGTGTGGAGGTATCTAGCTAACGTAAATATTTTTGAACCCAAAAAGAGAAAGCTAGGATCAAAAACTATAAATGCTGTCTTTATAGGTTATGCCCAAAACAATAGTGCCTATAGGTTCTTAGTGATTAAATCAAATATTAGTGATATAAATTATAATTCAATCCTTGAAGCTAGAGATATTTTTTTCATTGAAGATATATTTTCTTTTAAGATTAGAATTTCTAGATCCCTAATATGTGAACCATCTTCTTCTAGATCTATAGAACTAGAACTTGAAATTGAAACTGAATTAAGAAAAAGTAAGAAGAATAGAATTGAAAAAAATTTTGGAAAAAAATTCTTTACATACCTTATAGAGGGTGATCCTTGCACATATGATGAAACTATGTCATCATCAGATTTATCATATTGGAAGGAAGCCATATATAGTGAAATTCAATCAATCTTAGAGAATAAAATTTAGATTTTATCAAATTTATCTTCAAAAAATAAAGTAATAGAAACTAAATAATTTTTTTAAAAAAATTAAGACTAGATGGAATAGTAAAAAGATATAACCTATGGATTATTTTGATACCTATACTCCTGTAGCTAAGGGATCCAGTCAAAGGAAAGACATAGATTATTTTGATATCTATACTCCTGTAGCTAGGATAATCACTTTAAGAATCTTTGTAGCATTAGCATCAATTCACAAATTAATGATTCATCAAATGGATGTAAAATTTGTATTCTTAAATAAAGAATTAGAAGAAGAAATCTATATAAACCAACCTTAAGATTTTATAATCAAAGGACAAGAATATAAGATATGTAAACTAATTAAATCACTTTATGGATTAAAACAAGCTCCTAGATAATGGCATATTAAATTTGATAAAATTATCCTAGGTGATAACTTTAGGATTAACAAACATGATAAATGTGTGTACTATAAAAGAAATAACTCAAATTTTATCATTTTATGCCTGTATGTAGATGATATTCTATTATTTGAAATATCACTAAAAATAATATAAGAAACTAAAGATTATTTATCAAGTAATTTTAATATAAAAGATTTAGGAGAAGCTAATATAATCTTAGGAATGAAACTTAAAAGAACAAATAACGAAATAGCAATAAACCCAACAAATTCAATAAAAAAATACTTAAAAAAATTAAATATTTTGATCTAAATTCTGTCTCTACTCCATATGATCATAGTTCTCATTTAATTAAAAATTTAAGAGAATCTGTAAGATAATTAGAGTATTTTCAGAGGATAGGATCGTGGTTATACGTAACGAATATAATCCATCCTGATATAGCTTATGCAGTAGACAGACTAAGTCAGTATACTAGCAATTCTAGTGAAAAATATTGAAAGCTCTCAAAAGAGTCTTTAGATATTTGAAGAGAACTCTAGATTATTCTCTTTTGATCTCTAGTTATCCAGAAGTACTAGAACAATACAGTGATACTAACTGGATAATAGATAATTTAGATGTTAAGTCTATCACAGGATATCTCTTCATATTTGAAGGAGGTGCAGTATCTTGAAGATCATGTAAACAAATAATAATAATAATAATAAATACGTAAGAATTTGAATTAACTACTCTTGACATCACTTGCACTAAAACACAGTGGCTAAAGAACTTAATTAATGATATTGAAATTCTTTCATTCAAAATATCTGTAATATCAATAAATTATGATTGTAGACCTCTAATAGATCTGTTAAATTAACAGACATCAAACAAATAGATGAATAATCATATCCTGATCAGATATAAAACTATGAGAAATAAAATGAAAGATATGATATCACTTCAATTTATAAGATCAAAAAAAATAATCTGTCTGATCTTTTGATCAAAGATCTTTCAAAAGCTTCGGTATTTGAGACATTGAGGGGGATGGGGCTTAAGGCTGTATATTGGTCCCCAGAGTGGATCCCTATCTTTACGATTAGAGATCTTAGGGTCAAGATTCAAAAGATAACGACCTCTAAGGTGACGTCTGGGAGCATCGATTTTTAGAGTTTGTCTCCAATCCATCCCTATGGTGTAGTGCTCTATATATAACGATTAGGTTGAGCATAACTCTTAATAGATCCAAGGCTGAAAGTTCAGCGAGGTATGATTTTGTTATACATATCCTTAGAGGATCTATCTTAGTGATAATAGTCGTGAGGCCACGACTATGGGATTAGAACGAATCCCTAGTAACTCTCATAAAAATCAAGACAAGCGCATAGCCTAAATAGCGTTATCCTGCATTTTCGTCAGTTCATCTTCATACTATGTGTATTTTTATACTAAATACAAGTTCAAATCCAGAAGGTACTTGTACTAAGCACAGTAAAAACTCAAAATTTTTTTTAAAATATTTACTAAATTTAAATATTTTTTTCATGAGTTTTTGAAATTTGTGGAGGATTGTTGACTTTTTGGAGTTTCAAAAACTCCTCTCGATCGCACTCGGCCATTTCGTGAATGGTTCGCACTTGCTGGGCTACTCCACATGTGGTAAGCATTTGTGCTATCGTTTTGCAAATGCTCCATGAGCAGGCGGTCGTTCTGCGAACGCTCCATGTGCAGGTGGCCGTTCCGCGAGCGATTCATGCACACGTTGCTTCTACGGTCAATTAGAGTCTATAAAAAGACCACTATTCTCAGCTTTTCTATCCACCTCGAGAGTTCTTTTTCTCTTTCAAAATCTCTCAACTCTCTCTATCCCTCACTCATTTTTATTATTTGGATTGAAGATGAGTTTGATCAGCATCTGTTTGAGATCATGCCATCAACGGACGTTGGAGTACTTGGCTTCTGGATTGTACCTTGGAGGAGGATATGCGATTCAAATCTTTGCACAAAAAAAGGCCGAAGTCTCCTTTAAGACAGTGGTTTAACCACCTCCCAAGCCAGGTTAATTATGTTATTTCTTTTTTCATATTAATATATATTTCGGATTGGCATCTGTCTTGCAAACAGAACTCCTTTTCTTTTAATTATTGTTCTATTTAATATTATTTTGTCAGAAACTTCCTACTAAGGCACACTCTTCAATACAGGATTTTTCAAACAATTCATTTCCATATCGTTCAACTTTCTATGGTTATACAATATATATATATATATATATATATATATATATATATATATTATATTTCATATAATTTCTATAACATTTACTGTATGTATTCCACTCATCTCGGAAATGATTATTGACCTCCCTCTATAAATAAAGAAGTTAAGGGATCCTTAGGTAAGTCGATAACTCTCATTCTCTCTCATTCCTTTTTCTCTCTTCTACTAATTACTGAATTTCAATTGACTTGAGCATCGGATGTTTCTATTAGAAAAACTTCAATAAAGTGACTTTGTTTTAGATTATCGAGGAGCAATGAGAGCCATATCCTTAAGCCTAGGCAGTATATCGAGAGATTACCAATCTCATCACTATCATGGCCTTACCGACCTCAACATGACCTCGAAGTTCAACAGCAATAATATATAAAAATAAGTCTAATTATGAAAAATAAAACTAATTTTATGGTAAACAAATCTATATGCAAAAACTAAGTGCAAAATGGTTAATGTGGATGGGTTAAATGTCAGATGGCAATAAAAAAAAAGAAATATTCATACAAAAAAAAATTAAATGAAGAACTAGATAAGTTTTCTAAGATTAAAAAGAAGTCTTTGCCGTAGTAGTTTCAAAGCCTGTAGAGTGTTCAAAAGAGACTCTTCTTCATAGAAAAATTCATTTTTTCCCCACACAAACAATGCTCTAGAATAACATAGATGAACAAGAAACTCCTTTTCACCGAAAAGTACTCATTATTTGAATGCCCATAGAAAAATCTGACAAGATTCTTTTTTTTTTTTTCATTGGATATACTTGGTTTTAGATGTAATGGTTTGTCAACCCTAAACTAGAAATTTTTCTCATTGGCAGGAGAAATCTAGCTAGACATTAATGTTGTTTATGCTAGTTGTATGGGGGGTGATGCATCACTAAAAAGTAAGAAATCTAGCCAGATACCAGTATCATTTATGTTATATATGAAAAGGTGAGTGAGTTGGCATTGTTGGTTAATGGGAATATATTTTTTCCTCGCAAGTTGTGCTATCTAACTTAAATTATGATATTAGATGCATATTGGTCCTTATAATGTGATATAGGATATTGTCGGGAACATCATCATAGTACATAATGTTTGATTGTCAGACAAGATACAAATTAAATCAATGAGAACAATTATAATTGATGTATCATGTTGGACAACCATGCAAACTCTAGAAAAAAAGGCACGACTTCTTCCATCATCCATCCATCTATTTAATTTTTTAATGCCTATGTGGATCAATTTGGAAATAATTTGCTCAAAATATTAATTATTCTTAATATTCCTATATAGTGCTCATGGTTTGTTGTATTTACATACAATGTATCTATTCTCTATCCACTTCATTTTTATTTTGCTTGACAGTAGTGGAAATAATATATATTTTTTTTCACTTTTCATTTTTTCTAAAACATATTTTATGGAGTCACAATCTTGAAAAAAAAATAATATAAAAAAAGTTAATTAGATAGTAACTCAGCCATCTGTGCTTCTGCACCTGCTTCAAATTGGCAGCCATAAAAAGAGAAGTCCCGGTGCAGTCCATCCTTGTATTCTTTTTCTTTTTGGTACAAGTCCACCTTTGAATTCTTAACCACTGATACAAACATCTAAATCGAACCGGTGCCCCACGCTCAGGCTAATGTAAGAAATTTATGAAAGAAGACTAATAAAAGTTTGACATACTGTGAGGCCCAGTGGGGTAATGTCAACTTACCTAACTAATCGGAATCTGCTCACCTCCAGTTAGGATCTCAATTGTCCACCAAAGCCCGAACTCGAGACGGTAAGTACACGGAAGAGTAACCGGATTCCCGCGTTATCCCAGAATCTCCCATTTAAAACTATTAATCAAATACACACGAAGTGGATTACTGGACCACGCAGCTTACACCATAACCTCACGTCATGTAAAACGTGTGACACGTACCACACCAGACCACAGGTTCGAAACATGCGCTTCCACCCATCTCCATCGTACACCGTCCATTAACTACCATCTTCCGTGCCACAGCATCGCCCACCGATCGTCTCGAATCCGATGGTCGACGCATGGATTCTGGGCCGCACAACCGCGTTAACTTGAAGCACTGTTTCCGTAATTTCGCGCTCTTTCCGTAATTTCGACAAGTCAAGGACGACGGTGCTTCTCTTTTCGCACTAGATGCCAGGTTTCTTTAAAACAGGCGCCGGTCCGTTAGCCCAACCGCGTCGGAGCCGTTACGAAGACGACAAATAGCCGCCGCCGAATCCAGCATCCGGCTCCACTCCACATTACAATTGTATGGGTTTTTGCTTGATCATCCTTTACCTATTTTGTAACTTCAGAAACACTTTCTATTTTCTAAACACAATAATCGCACTTTGTAAAAGCATCCAAGTAGATCCCTGCAATTTGTCCGATTTGTTTCATATGCGTTCCTCTTGGAACCTTGTTGACAATGTTATCTTTATTATTTACCAGTTCTATTGGCTATTGAAAACTTAATTGGCTCAAATAGTTATTTTAAGACTTCAACGTCGGTGATGAGATGATGGGTGTTGGAGCTTTGGAGAAACAAGGAGATGAAGATGATTCACAAAGAAGATGCTGATCAATAGAGATGATGGTTTTATATGCTGGAAAAAGAGGAGAAAAAGAGACAAAAAAAGATGCTAATGCATGTCCAGAGCGCTAGACAAAAATTAAAGGATGAAATAAGAAAAAAATATCTTATAAAGAAAAGATGATAGTGGAATATTATGTTGATCGGTAGAGCATAACATGTTAGAAAGGAAAAAAATGACGAAGAAAGTTAAGTGGGCGAGATAACCTCGGAAAGAAAAAAATTGGCCAACTTTTTATTGAACTTGATCCAACCAATTTAGAACAAAAATTAATAAAATATTTTTTTTAAAAAATAAAGAGATTGATAATGCACTGGTAATTTGTTAACAATAAAATATTTTAAATATTTTAATCTATCAAATGGCCAGGATCTCTTTTAACTTTATACAATAATATTAAAGTGTACCCTTGTTGCGGTTACGGGAAATACAAGCAGGAGCATGCAAAAAGGCCCAGAATGGGACACGGCTGGGCCTTAGGGCCGAGCCGCGCCACGGTGAGGATGGCGATCGGATCGATGTCCTCTATACCGGCTTTTCAGTCGGTCTCACCTCGCAATTCCCTCGACGATCGCGGCTTTTAAAAACCTCGGAGACGAGTTCTCATGGCGGACCACCGAAAGTCTTTCTCCTTCCCCTTCTGGTTCACATTCTCTTCCTCTCCTCGTCGCTCTCTTGTTGTAGGGTTTTGGACTCTGTGGTCGAGTAGGGGATGGAGATGGAGGTGTCGAGGCCGCTAAGTCTGAGATGCTCGGTCCAAAAGTACGATTGGGGGAAGTTAGGTAAGGACTCGAAGGTCGCGAGGCTTTTCTCGCGGAACTCGGAGGCGGAGATCGAGCCGGAGCGGCCCTACGCCGAGTTCTGGATGGGGACTCACGAGTCCGGGCCTTCGTTCTTGGTTCGGGGCGAGTCGGGGAGCCCTGACTCGAAGCCGGTGTCCCTCAGAAAGTGGATTCTGGACAACCCTGGCTATCTTGGAGAGAAGGTCGTGCACAGATGGGGGAGTGAACTCCCCTTCCTGTTCAAGGTTGCTCGCTTACTCTGGCTTTCTCTTTCTTTTGGTGCTTCATGTGTTTGTTGTCCAAGTTGATAATTATTGTCGTGTTCTGTTCTTTGCTGTAGTTTCCTTTTTTGGTTTTCGTATGTGATGTTGGTTGAGGTTTCAATTGGCTGTTGCGGTAGGTATTATCGGTGGCGAAGGCTTTGTCGATACAAGCACACCCAGACAAGGAATTGGCGAGGGTGCTGCACAGGATGCAGCCGAGTATATATAAGGATCCTAATCAGAAGCCAGAGATGGCGATTGCTCTCACCGATTTCAGGGCCCTGTGTGGGTTTGTCAGCATTGAGGTATATCGTATGGTTCTTTTGCATTATTGAAGCTTAAAATTGCTGGATCAACTTCTGTTGAAGCCATCATGAATTAGTCACATAAACTTTCTTTCTGAAAATTGAGCCCTTTCGCTACTTTGATATGATTATATTAGTTTTCAAGAAAGTTGTGACTGATGCATCTTTGCCTAATGCAGTTGAGTTTTCTCTCATCTTTTGTTACTCTTCTATAATATTACAACAGTGTCAAAGAATGCGATAATCAAAGATTTATGTTTGAACCTACTTAAATGATGAATTTGAATTTGTTGATTTCAGGTTATCTAGATGATCGGTATTGAAATAGTTATCTGAGTAAATCTGTAGTATAAGATATCTGTAAAGTTATACAAAATGCAAATGTTGTAAAAGTTATTTTTTTCCCTAGAAATAACTGTTAGAAAACTTATAGGTTATGTTGCATGTGTTGAAGTTGACACAAAAGTTCTCTAGGATGCAGTACTTAATACTTATCAATGTTGCTAAATATAGACTGATATGCCATTGTTGCATTTACCACTACCTTCATTTCTTCTATGGCCTTCTCTTTTCTAAGGTAAAACTTCAGTTGGGTAAGCTTGAATTTGTGTTTTATGTGGTGATTCTCGCTACTCATGGATCACCATCTAGATGGTGGCCCCTTTGTACACTATGTGATAGACACTTAAGCTTTAGGCAAGCTGGAGTGTTGACATGTTTGAAGACTTCAGCACAGTGGGGCATGGCAGGACTTCAGGAGACTCTATGGCATTTGGAAAATGGAGTGCCTTTCTTACATTGGTTAGAAGCGTTGGCACTTGACATTGCTTGTCGTAGGTTCCTGCCTAAGGACATCATACTGCAGTTGATGACACTTTAGGCACAATGTGGCATGACACAAGACTCCATGGCACTTAGAAAATGGGTGCCTTTCTTACATCAGCTATAAGTGTGTGCACTTGCCACTGGTTTTAAGTACCATGTAGTATACTTTTAGTATTCTATAGTTGCTTGACTTTTTCCCATTTTAGCCTTCCTTCAGTTTTTATATATCCCGTTATGTTTTGTCAACAAAGAATTTCAAAATATTTAGTCATATTTTTATATCTCCATGCTTTTGATACTTCCCTTCTTGATATCCTTTTGGACATGCCTTTTGATCTTCAGAAAATTACTGCATTATGTGCCAGTATCTTGAACACTTAAAATGTAATGATTCTTGTTTATATAATCCTTGACATGATTGCATTTGCATATGAGATGTTGGAATATAGTTACTTGTGTTTTCCCTTGCAATTATGAGAAAGTGCATATTTGACCTGAAATCAGTCTTTGTTGTTTCAACATACTCAAACTTTGACTGAGATCTAAATAATGGTGTGCATGTGCTTGTTACCCACTTTGGTTGAGAAGATATTTGCTTCAAAACTCAAGGCTTTCAAAACCATGGTACAGATTTGTACTGTAGGTGGCTTGTATGTATACACAGTTTGGTAGGCATGGTCAATATTTTGTGTTGATATGAGTCAATATGTATTGGTTAATATGAGCCATGCTAACAGTACTTGAATACTTGTTGGAAACCCATATGAAAAACTAAGCCCCGCAACCTTGTTTGCTTTCTTATTCCTCTATCTTCTTATGGTAACTATTTTCTTTATAATCAAGATTTTAAATCCCGTAGGATGGGGCTGTTTCGATTTTTCTATGGAATAGGATGCGCCGCCGTCCTCCTCCGTCCCAATACTTAGGACAGAGGATGTCCCAAGTTATTCCAATTGAAATGCTGGGACGCTAATGGGACAGCTCGGTCCCGACACATGGGATGGTACCCTGTCCTATTGTTCCACAGAACGTCCTGTTAGGATCTGAATCCTTGCTTATAACTATTATTTACTATGTTATTCAGTATTGCTTATGTCATTGCTGGTTGTGTGTGTGGATGAGGGGTTGTTCTGATCTGTTGTATAGGAGCAAGCACTTCTCCCCCCACTAATTTTCATCCCTGTTGAAATTTCAGCTTTAATTGGCATCTTCATCTGGATATTTGAATTCTGTATCACTTTCTTCTCAACCATTGCATTATCTATTGGGTGAATATCAATCTATCTATTGTTTGACTAACTAGGCCATTGTCATTTGGTGTCCTGTTAATGAACTGTCATTCTTCATTGTCGTCATCGTGTGACCAATTAATGGATCACTTTTAGGCATGTGGAAAATGCATCTCATCGTCAAGTTCATCAGATCCACTATAGAAGATGTGATTTTTTGCAGTTAACTGATAAGGAAAAGTTATCCAGGAGATATTGGTTGTTTTAAGGGAATTTTTTGTATTATATTCTTTAAGATGGATGTCTTTTTATTTTTGGGGGCAGGCATTTGTAGACAATAACCTAGGTGATCTAGGGGTTGATAGTTATTTATATTCAAGATTTGTAACATGGATGTGAGTGCCTTTTGCCCCTGTTCCTTTAAAGGAATTTTGACTTTAAGCTAGCTTTTTGTTGAGCTGATTATCAGGAGCTTGTCACCCAACTAAAGATTACAGAATCAAAGAATCAATTTCATTTGATGGAAACTGATGAAATTAAACCTAAAATAAGCAGGTATCTTTGTTATCTGATTCCCCATTTTAATTGCTTGTAGGATCCTCCTTTAAATTACTTGCAGGCTTCTAACTTTTTTTATTAGGTTTGAACTACCTCCATGCAGGGATTTTAGGTCTAACCTCAACTTCTTTTATCCATTGGATCTTTTTTTAGTAAGTATTGTTAACACATTTTATAAGAAAGGATTGTAATAATATGAACATATGTTCTAGGGTATATACAAACTTCTTGTTTTAGTGGGATGCAGGCATCGTATAACAGGTTGGTCTGTATTTATGTTTGGTGTGTTGGTACCTTTGTTGTATTTTTTGCCAGTTTAAAGATGACCATAAGTGACAAATGGGAGGCCAAGAGGCCACATAACACCTAGTCTCTAGGTGGTTGCCTAGAGGTTAAGGCCTTGCAAAATGAGAAATTATTAAACAAATAAATAAAAAAAGAAGTCAAATATACAATTATGTTCCAACAATTAAACCATCTACATGCCAATAAGATGCAGTGAATGAATGGTAATTATTATCTTGACAAATTCCAACAGTAATTTATAAATCAGTCTCATCATCTATAGTTAAACATGATGCAAAATTTTAAGGTAGGTGGCCTGTTCGCCAAGGAGGTTGTCTTTCGAAACATTGACTAATATGGACCTTAATTTTGAAATGGGTGATTGAAATGAAACATGGACCTGTATTTTTATATATGGGGCGTTGACATTTGACTAGGCATTTCATGGCACAGTATGATGCATACTGAGCTGTCCACGGACCAGCATTGATGTGACATGCTATAATTAAATGTAGTTTGGTTGCCTGGAGATGTCCTGACGTAATCCAGGTGGTGGTGCACCAAGAATTTGTGGATTTCATGATTTATCTTGTCTTTAATGTAGTTTGGTTTGAAATAGTTTTCTTTGATAAGGATTTGGTTTACCTGTATTATTATCTTGCCAAGCCATTGAATGTCAATTGCAGGTTCTGTCCTTGGCTTAACCAACTTGTCTTTCATGGAGTCCCCACTTCCTTTATTCTCAGTATTTCCCCATTAGTTCATTTCAGCTTGGCCATCTGCATCATGCTAGACTTCCTATATCCCTGTCCCTTCTCTGCTTCCTTGACATCTAAAATGTAAGTTGGACCTCTTTGCTTTCTCTACTAGCATGTTTTCAATGAGTGCCATAACATCTTTCTGCATGTATTATAATATCCATATAATCGCATCGCAACTGAATCACAGGTTTTTTGATTCTCATCATTCATAAGTGGCTCGCTTATGTATCAATTGACCACATAATTTGCCTTTTTCATTGCACTTCCATGCTTATCTATATCTGACTTCACCAACTAGCATGTCTGTTTGTGATCTCTCTTCTCATCTTGCATCATCTGTGACACGTGCCTGTTCTACTTTGCAATCACCATTTCAGAGGATATTTGTGCTATTAGCATTGTGGCTTAAGTCTCCTTGAAATGGTTGGATAGCACTCATAGCATCATGTCTTGTTACTTTATGCCTTTTGTAATGGTCAATACTGTGCTTTGTTGGTTCCTTTTGGGGAGTATTCGGCTCATTTTCAGGCTTGCCTTTTTATTGGTTAACACTTATCACCTTGTCTTCATGGCTGTGTCCTCAAACCTCATCTTGGTTCATCATGCAAACTGAACACCTTGAGTACACCAGATGAAGCTACTTCATGTCTGTCTCTATGCTACATTTTCTATGCTTTTCCTCTATTGTTTAAGTTTTTAGTGCATTTGCCACCTTTAGTTTGATGGTGGGAAAGTGATTAGATTGATCGCATGGTAGCTTCTTGACTCTTGAGCATGTACCCCTCTCTCTTGAGGAGGTTTTTAGTGTATTTACCAACTCTAGTTATGGTGGGAAAGCAATTAGATTGATTACATAACAGCCTCTTTACTTTTAACCTTGTATTCATTACAACATATGCAAGTTCAGTGCCTTGTTCACTGATGTGTATCTTTTCTTTTTGCCTGAGTTTTTCCCCATATGAGGGAATGATCTTCTAAGCTTGATGTGTGGATGATATCTTGTTTTGCTTGAAACTTTATAAACTAGTCTTTAATCATTTCTTGTTATAATAAATTTTTGATAGCTCTACCTTTATCAAGATATCTGCATGCTAATTGGTCTTTCCTTCTTTTCACTTTCATGCAACGAAGAGCCACCATCCTATGCAACAGTATTGTTGCAATTTTTATTTTGACTAGAACAAGAATGAAGTTCTATTCAAAGTGAAATAACTGAGTGATATAACTAACACCAAATCATATGACATTTTAGATGTCTTTTTTTTTTTAAAAAAAATGAAATATGTATTCATAGCCTGCCCTTGTGCCAGATCTCTGGCATTTTTTAATCTTGTACTGCCACTTTGTAGGCATTTTTGGAGTAATTTTGTTGTTGATGTGTCTCTAATATTTTTCATCATGTCTCTTCACCATGCTAAGTACAGTTTCATATATGGTGTCTGCCACCTCTATGGGAAGGCACTTAAGCACGTTCATCTTGTTCTTGGAAACAATCTTGTTTTCTTTCACCCCTTTCCTATTTTCTACAGAGACCTGACATTTTATGATTAGAAACTGTTAGCTTTTACCTACGTTGCTTATCAATGGTTATTGATGTCATGTGGCACCATTTAATTTCTTAGAAAGAGATATATTTATACAGTAGTTTGTAAGAGGGGAACATTTTGTATAAAACAAGTAATTTTGGTCTATCTGATAAGCTAAAGAAAAAGCAACAAACAGTTTGACTTATGGATCACTATGACTGTGCAGTTGCTTAAGGATGTGCTTGCAGGTGTACCAGAGATTGTAGAGCTGGTTGGTGATGAGGATGCAAGCAAGGTTCTGAATATTAAAGAGCAAGATGGATACATGGAAGTAAAATCTATTCTGCGATCAATCTTCACTAAGGTTATCTCTGCAAGTAAAGAGGCAGTTTCTGAATTGCTGTCCAAACTAAAATGCCGCTTGAATGAGGAGCATAAGGTACTAAGAATTACTGAATCATATGGAATGTGTAGTTGCTGGTTATTATTTGTTTCTTCGAAATTCCATATCTGTATAACTGTTTCAGTTAACGTCATTTTGGTAATTGATAAATTACCTTCTGGTCAAGTAAATCTTCATTATGCTTCAAAAAATTCTCTCTCACTTCATGATAAGTTCGTAAATCTTTTCCTTTTTTTTACCTTGGTTTAGAACAAAATTTAGAAAGCTGTCTCCGTGCTATCTTAAGCTCCCCATTTGACTAGAATACGAGGTTCAAGCTTAAATGTGAAATTTGATATGCTGTTAAAAAAATGGACCTTATTCTGCTATTTGTACCCATTATTGGCATACTATGTCAAAATGTTTGCATGATCTGCTTGAATCTTCTAAAATTAGGTTTTGGAATTTAATATTTATTCATAGCCTATCATATCAGTTAGATTTTTAATTATTTACCAATATATGAGTCCATAAGAATAGTTCTATAAGCATGAGTCAGCACATTACTAACTTTTCCAGCCACCTGTATCATCAGTGACATTTTTCAATTTTTGATTCCCTGTCTGTGGCCTTGTAGCACTGCTGGACCTTATTTTTAATAGAAAAGAAACCTAGATCTTTCTTAAAAAGGAATTTCCAGATTTAAAATTTAGCTTAACTGCAAGACTTTTTGATTGGATGTACTTCTATATGCATAGAAGTTTCCAGAAAATCTACTATTTGGTGGAAGATATTTGATTAGTTGAATGAAAACATTAGCAGGCGGAGTTTGCTGCAATTCCCTGACTTTGTTCCCGTTTAATTCTTGGAGAGCACATTATTGGTTTGTAAACAAATATTTAACAACATACTGAGTTTTGCACGTGCTGGCTTCTAAGAAAAGGCTACTGGTAATCTGATATATATATTTTTTCCTCTGATAGGAGCATCTGGAAATTGGTTTTAATGGATAGTTTTAGAATGCTAACTTTTGATGATTCTTGATATTTAGAAAGGCTGCTTCCTGTTTCCTCTGATAACTCTGCATCTTACATGTGCAATTCTGCAATATCTCAAGGTCCTTTTTTTAACTATTATTATCATCTTAGACCACTCTGTCCTAGCAGCTAGTGCACAATCCTGCAATATCTCAAGGTCCATTTTTTTAACTATTATTATTAACGTAGACCACTCTGTTCTAGCAGCTATTTGATTTGCATTGTTATGCTGAGTGCTGTGATATAATAACCTGCATTTGTTGAATAGATGGGAAGTACGGCATATGCCTAATATCGCATATGATATAGAAGTTAAAAAAGTGCTTATTTTTCATTCTCGACTGTTTATCTAGCATGGGAATCCAAGTGTAGAGTTACATATGACATTTTTTTAAACATTTTGTTTAAGATTATAAAAATCATCAAAGTATCTTCTGCCTAGTAAGTCGATGCAATGACATTTAGTTCTGATGGAAGATTTGGAATCCAATTATTTGTGGTTTCCAGTTTTTTAGTTTGTCATTGTATTTACTGATGTTACTAGCCTGTCATGTGGATCAGATTAGGATGTTGACAGAAAAGGAACAGCTAGTATTACTGTTAGAGAAGCAGTATCCAGCTGATGTTGGAGTTATATCAGTCTTTTTCTTTAATTATGTGAAGCTTAGTCCTGGTGAAGCGCTGTATATTGGTGCAAATGAACCCCACGCATATATTTCTGGTGACTGTATTGAATGCATGGCTACATCAGATAATGTTGTGCGAGCTGGGCTGACTCCCAAGTACAGAGACGTGCAGACTCTTTGTTCTATGCTGACATATAAACAGGTTTGTATTCCTTATCATCTTTCCTTGGTGTAAAACTTTTTCCTTTTTTCATGCATTAGTTTTCTTCATTGACGAGCAATTCTAGCTCAATTTTTATATAAAGCGTGTTGGTTGCATATTATCTTTCATTCCACAATAAAGAACATTCTTGTGAAATATTAGAATATTTTGCTGAAATTCATAGCTGATACTTCTGGTGGACAACACAACAGTAAACGTGTGGTAGCAATTATAGCCTTGTTTGTTTAGTAAATCTATCACATTCTTCCACCATCTTCATTTGAGTATTTATTATTGCTGACATTGTTCCATTGACAAATATCTTGGTTCAACAATACATATTCCATTCAACATCTTATCTTTCTTTTGAATCCCAATATCATGCTTTATTTTAAACTCTAGATGTAATGACGAAATGAATAAAAATTGATAACTTTATATAATTCACTATTTTCATTTATTTGGGTGCTCTCTAGGTTGTTTAATACCTGTAAGTTTCCGTGCTTTACTTGCTTTCATATTCATCCTTGATTTAGGTACCTATGAGTCAGCTTTACTATTCATTAGCATCTATTGATGTCCTGAGTTTGAAGGTTTTAAGTTTATTTGTGTGGTCATTGTTGGTTTGTCCTAGTGACTCTATGGGAGTAGACACCTCTTCTTAATTATTGATGGTCTTGGGGTCTGCGACCCTGTATGCAGATATATCAATGTGTTGATGTATTGGTCATCTTGCATGTGGCTTTTCTGCACTCTTGTCTCATTAGTTGGTTTGTTACCCTCTGATGGTGTAGTCAAAGTTGCATGTATTGTTTCTCATCATGCTTGGATGTCTTCATTGGGGGCTTTACCGCACTTTGCAGTGTTGGTTCTCTGTCATATCTCAGACGGTGGGAAACAATGAAGGTGTCTTGAATAGGTCTGTATTGGTGCCAAGACGAGGTAGCTCTTTGACTCTAATTCTTGTGTATTAGGAATCTAACGTGTATTGCTGGGTAATACACTATTTATTTTTTGTGTTTGCTGTTCTCTTCTGGTTGGACTAGCATAACTTTAGCATAGTGGAACATCAGCACTTATCCTATAAATTTGCCTGATGGCCTGAAGTGCATTTTGATCTGCATCTCTTTCGTCGTTACCCTGTGATGTTTGATTAGTTACTTTTTGTTAATGTTGCTAGCTGTCATTACTAGTTGCAAGGTGTCAAATGGTTTGGGATAAAATCGTAAACTTCATGAAGCACTAGGTTTGCACATCTTTTATATTGCTTTACAAGGATGATGACTTGTATCTGCACATAGTAATTTTGTGCCTCTAATCAATTCTGTATGTAAGTTCAAAATTTCCTTTTTTAACTTATGAACGGTTATAACTTTTGGTCATGATATTTCCCCTCGATACACATGCATTTGCACATCAATATTTATGTGTATACAGATGCGCGTGCACACACATAGAGTCTTTTTTCCACAGGCAGGTTTTCCTGTATTTTTCCTATTCATGAATCTCTGAAACGTGAAACTTGGGCAGGGCTTTCCAGAAATTTTGCGAGGGACTCCCTTAAATCATTACATTTCAAGGTATACACCCCCATTTGATGAATTTGAAGTTGATCACTGCTTGCTTCCACCACAAGAGTCTGTGGTGTTCCCTGCCATTCCAGGCCCATCTATTTTTGTTGTTGTGGATGGGGAGGGAAGAATGCGGATGGGTTCTGCAATTGATGAAGAAATGGTCGCAGAGGGCCATGTATACTTTGTGCCTGCGCATAGTGAGATTGCGCTAACTGCTGCTCCTGCTGGACCATTGCAACTATATAGAGCTGGAGTGAACAGCAGAGTTCTTTGATTAGTAACTGTCGAACATATATTACTGCAGTTCTCAAATAATAGAGACAGTTCTTTGATTAGCAATCATCAAAGATTTATTATTGTAGTATTCAAATAAATAAAGATGGCCCATTCCATGAGACTCCCTACCACTATCTGGGAAGGTTTAAATGTATGCTGTCTTACCTGTGTATGCAAAGAGGCTGTTTCCGTGCTCCCAATCGACGACACCCGAGTCACAATGCAGCAAACTTGCCGTGGTGCCAAGGCTCGGCCACTCATGTAGTTCTCAAATAAATATGGCAAAATTATATGGCCATTATCCTTTTTTTTGGTGGACCTTATCCATGTTTATGGACGGTATGAGATGTAGTATGATACACGTATAGTTCAATGAAATCAGCTACATGACCTTTTTGTACTTGTTTGTGACGTACTTGCACACATACCCGTGAAGTATTAGTTGGTTCACTTTGTGTCAGCTGTAGGAGTCTTGCATCGGTGATTGGTTATTCAGTCAATTCTCAAAATAATCGGATGTGATTCAAGAAACCAGAATATTTAGTTGGAATCAGTTTGCTCGTATAATTCCTATTTTTGAACGTAAGTCTGTTGTAAATGGAGGAAAAATAAGGGTTATAAATGAATAACCTCCTTTCAGTCTGTTACCATTGGGAAAAAAAAAACTTGGTCCAATCCTAACCAAAATAAGGCTTAGGCCGAAAATTTTGGCCTGTTTCTTCCCACCCACTCTGAGCGCCGTTGAGTTTAAGAAATTAAGGTGTTATCAGTAGTTATTGGTATGTAGTTAGTTTATAATGTCTTGCTGATGATCACATGTAATTAATCTTTCGTGGAGCGAGTTGTTGGTAATGCCTACATGTTCTTATGATTTTTTAAACACCTGACGAATTCAGTTAGGTAAACCTGGTCTCAACTTTTTCCTTTTCTTGTTTGTTTTGGGTTCTTATCAACCCCATTTGACCCAAAAATCTTATGGATTATAAGATCAATGAACCCCGTCTAGATTGACATGAATGGAAGTGGATGGATAAAAGCAGATTAGTTTTGGAACCATAGATATGCAACATTGCAAATCTGTCAGGCTTCCATCAGGTCATACCTTGAGCCTACCTGAACTGATTGTGGTCCTCCCTAGAAAGGATAACCGAAAGGTTCAAGAGGTTTATTGAGAGAAGAAATTTTTTGAATGAATTGTTTTACCTGTCTTTGGATGTAACCCCAAGTTATTTCAATCTCTAACGCATGAAACCTAGTGTCAAGGAGCTCTTCGGATGCTATGACTTCTTGCTAATTTAGAACCCAAGGCATCAAATGTTCAAGCAACAATAGTTGGTAACTCTATGATCTGATGGATGTTTTCTCTCTGAGGGGGTGGTCCAGTGGGGATCTTTTCTTGACTCCGTCACAAACTGCTGTCAATTCGATGTAAAATTAATTAATTCTCGCAGTCATCAACCCACATGCTCTGACCCAACTGTAACATCAGCAAGGTTTAAAAAGTTATTTTATTAATATACTTTAGAATTATCAATAATTTTTTGAGGAAAGCAGTGATGTAGTCGTCACCATTTCAAGGTAGTGAAAAGAGAAATATTAAACAGAGTCCGCTCTGCTTAAAGTACCCCTATGGCCCAAAATAACAACGGTGTAATAACACCTTTTGGCACCACTGTCCTAACAAATTCGGGATCCATTAAAATTTTATAAATTTCAATAATTTTGGTTGATATAAATTAAATATTTAGAGATTGATGTAGGCACGAAGAAAAGAACTAACATTGATTAAAATATAATTTTTTGAATCTATGAGGTAGACTAAGATACATCCGAGCATAGTTTCACTAAACATTATTAGATGATAGGAGATTAACATTTATTATCCGAGCCATTAGATACAATTTATTGTCAATTACTAACTATAAAAAATTATATAATTTAAAAATTATTAGTAGATCCATCGAGCAGTGAAAATTTAGATCATTTAAATAATATAAAATAATATATATTTTTAATTATTTGATAATATAATCTAGTGATCTTCAAATCTCCTATGATTTTCTGTATATAAATAGTTTGGAGATTGAAGAGAACATATTTAAATTATCACTTGCAATAACTTCAAATTTCTCTTGGGGAGGAAAAACTTCATATCTTATGGTAACAAATTTGGGAACAACAGCTATCACAAATTTCTCTTTCGGGAGAATTACATTACGTGCCTTTCAGTATGTTATGTTTCTCTGAAATATGAGTTTTTGGGAGTTTCTAGTTTATTTTTTCCACAAGCTTTGCAGTTGGAGAATGGCTCATTCGAGCAGGACGAGGTCCTGACGTGTGTAACATCTCTCCTCCATTGGAGTGGTGGGGGATAACGTCAAGTAAATAAGCACATCAAGCTTTTCTCCTCCATTGGAATGGTGGGGGATAGCATCACATAAATAATCACATCGAGGAACTTCGGAACTGCAATCTCCGTATGGTCTTATCACAAAAGACTTTGTAGCTATAAGTGGGATGGTGACGACCGAAATGTACTGTTTTCCATAATGCTTGCCGTCCGTTCTCTAGTGACTGACAAGGAGGTCTACTGTACCACATTGACGTGGGTGATTGGCATTTGATGCCAACATAACAAAGCATGGAGGGAGATCACCATCTACGATATCAGATTGGTGAATGAAATATAAAAATAGCTTAAACAAACGTTTGTTTTTTCTTTTCTTTTGACCCGGGCAAGAAAAATGAGAATCTATCAACTAATCAACTTGACTTCGGTTCCAAAGAGTATCCTATACCAATTTTACTTTACTAACCGAAAAATTATAGCCGATCAAGTAACCAACCATAGCCGTTGGTTTATGTAACAATGTATTAACATACTTATTTGATGAATAAAATTCATAAAAATCAATAATTTTGATAATTTCTTCTAATAAATCATGTAGAACCATATGAGGACTTTCAAAGTCGATGGCCAGCAATTTTTCATGATCAGATAATTGTCGCATTAGAAAAATAACTAAAAAATTGAAATAGATATCAAGCATATAAATTAAAATATTTAAATAGAGCAGATGGTGCGACTTCTCACATCATGAGAGAACTTGAAGGCTTCCTCTCACCAATATTTTGAAACTAATTAACCCCTCCAGCTCTTAGTGATTACTTGTGTAGAAGGTCTACCAAAATTTGTTGACGAGTACTCTCAATGGCTTTCTCAAGCAAGGACTAGCTAAGTTGTGTAAAACTATTACAAATAAGTCAGTCTCTGGCTTTAAAGAAGGAGCAAATAAAGAATTATCAATTTAATTTGAATGGAGAAACAAGAAGTAGATGTGACCAGCAGTATCTATCCTTCTGATGTGTCCGTATGTGCTGGATAGTATTCACCATATTTCTTTGGACTACATTAATCACTGGAAAAGATATTTGATTTGGACTGCACTAGTCTTCGTGGTGGTTAAATGGGCCAGGTATCATGAGGTGGGTGCTAGAAGTTCTATATTTTGAACTTTAAATGTGGTTAGGGAGTCTACCATGGGCCTCCTTTATGTTCTATTTGCAGTTTGTACCAAACTTACGTGGGGTTGCTATTTTGTTATCCTTGAGTTGGCCTATCTTGAATTCAAAAGCTAATTGGATTTGAAATTTTCATTTTTCTCTTTTTTTTTTTCAAAAATTATACTATATGCAACATACGCACTACGTCAGCGGTGCATCATATGAGCAACCGACATAAGATGCCCATGATGCACGACCTCTATAGAAATTAAGATATGATTGGCATGATGCACTACCATATTTTTTTCATTTTTTTTTTAAATTTTACTGTTTTGATTTTTGTTTTATTTTATTTATCAATAAAATATTATAGTGATTTTTTTGATATTGTAAAAATAAAAGATTGATTTAGTTCCATTGAAAAATTAAACCGTCTCATACTTTGGAAACTATTTGTTGGCGGTTTCGAAGGAAGCGGAAACAGTAGAAATATTTCCTTGTAACATCTGGCCAACAACAGTTATCGTCAGCAGCAGTGAAGGGACAGAGGTCTAAATGATTTGGCCCCATGGGCGAGAGTTTAGTCCCCTCACGGGTCTAGCTGACAAGGAAATGTTGATTTGATTGAAAGGAGGTTCTCCTATGCATGCGTCCATCACCACTTTGGTCACATGCTGATGGTCCAATTTTCTTCCTCTTTCACCGAAGATAAGAACTCCTTTGAGCATGACTTCAAAGCGAAGCACTTGGGAGCTGGCCTCCTTTTTCTGGATTCTTCACTGGGCTTTCTTGCTGCTTAATTTCTTGTTCGAAAAGAATCAATGATGGCTCACAACGTTCGGCTCACTCTTGGTGGATGAGATCATCCAATCAAACTCATCTTGAGATGCGAGGAACGCCAATTAAATTAGCAAAGCCAATTCTAATCTACTATGTATGAATTATATATAGTAAGACAAGCATAGCCAGTCATAATTTTTTTTTTTTTTAAATAAGGGGCAATTGAGGTGTTATAACAGGTAAAATGAATAATATATGATATATATTTATCAAAAACCATGGCTTAGGTGGGATTTTCTGCCCATTCTATTCCCGATTTTTTTTTTAATAAAAAAAAATCATCAACAAATAGGCGATTGCTTGCAAGATCCTACCATAAAAATTGGTTATTCACAACTAAATTATGTGAAAGAAGAAACAAACCATCTTTTCTTTGAGAAAAAAGAAATGCTTGTTTAAAAAAAATAAATAGAAGAAGTATATTTTAAATGTCTCCTAGATGTTCCAAGGGTAAGAAGTCAATATATGAAGGGTGTTTTCATTCTCTAGAGTCATTTGTAGGTGAAGATGGAAATGTTGGCAGGCCTGTGTTTCATGTTTTCCGAGAAAAGATTTTGGGAGGCTTAACTTGAACTAGAAGTACAGAGAAAGGAGATAAGGATTAAGGAGGAGAGAAGGATAAAGAGAGTAAAGTATTCCCTTGAACTAGAAGTACAGAGAAAGGAGATAAGGATTAAGGAGGAGAGAAGGATAAAGAGAGTAAAGTATTTCCTGTTGATAGAAAAAATTTATTATTCACGACCCACCACATAGGTTTGAACCGGAGAATTCTCCCAATAGGAGACGTCTGCTAAATAACTCACCTTAGTCCTGCTGGCCAAAAGAATATAAAAGATAACTATTATTGGTATCTTCTTTTATTCAAATATCTAATTATTTTATATACAATATCTAGATATAGAAGAAAAGCTTTTCCTAACAAAATTTATGTATTACTAAATTTGCCAATTGTCCATCAAATCAAGCAATATGCACATGAGTTGTTGAATATTTAGTGACCATCATTTGCAAAGGCTTCATTTAAACTAGTCTTTAAGGTAAATAAATAAATATATCCCAAAAGTCTCTTCTTTCGAGGTTTGTCAAGGTAAACTTTGATAGCAATGCAGGGATGGAACGGATGATACGGGGTTTGTCATCTGTAGTCTAGATGCCAGGCTTCTGGCGGCCGAAGGCTCCTATTTTCGAGCCTTCGGTCCCGAATGTCGAGCTTCATGCCTTCTGGATGGATATTATCTTTGTCAGACAAGAGTTACATGCGGAGAGGATTTTTATTGAGGGAGACTCTATTACCACCATTGGATGGATTTATGATAGCACAAGGCAACCGAAAACCCATCTGCTCCTCTCTGACATCAGAACTGCACTTCACCTCTTTGCGTTGGTGGTGGTGCAGTATGTCTATTGAAAGGTAAATAGTACAGTAGATTGGATTGCATCGTATGTAGTGGAGCACTCCAGAGACTGTAATTGGCGATGGAGCGAGAGCTGCACGCTGGAGCTGCAGGATCTTTGGTACTCTAATTTCTGAGTTGCTCTCATACCAGAGTGGTGTGATCGTCCGCATGTACTATTTAAAAAAATAATAATAAATAAATCATAGATATGAAAAGGCATTGTGTGATTGAGAAGTCCATGACTTATGATTAGAAGACTAAACTTAGTCAATCCCAAAATCTAGCCAAATCACGGCCAACCAAAGTGGTTATATACATCAGTTCAACCTAGAAAACCATTGGTTGAAGCTCACCTTTTCAACTCCCAGGTCAACCCAATGGGGTATCCAAACTTTGCTTAAAAGAATTAAATGTTTCACCACATTAGGTGGGGTGAGCTAAGCAATCTGATTGAGGAATATTTGAAAACACATAGATTTTGTATAGATCCACTGCGTTTAAGTAAGGAAACAGAAGACAACAATGTTACGCATGCAATGCTTATCTTGTATGGCTATCGGTTTGGAGAATGTTGTTTTATCTCCACTCCTTGTCCATGTTTTTAGTGGATTTAAGATCGTGAGTGATGTGTTTGCTCTGCACTATGGTGTTAGATGTCGTTTTCTTTAGTTATTATTTATGCATGTTAATTCATATGTGAGATGGTTCAAATTAGGCTTTCTTGTTTGTGATTGGTTGTCAATTGAAGTACCTTAGTGGACACACCTCGCATCAAGTGTTTCATATAAAATTTGCATCAATGGATTGGATGGCAAGCTGATTTCTTAGTTTGAGTCCGGTGCATGTGGCCTACTTTTGGGAGGGACCATTTCCATTCTGGAGCCCAAACTAGCCTCCAACCGGATTATTGGGAGGAAAAGGAAATTATTATCTATATCTAAAACTCTGATGCTTTCCTCAAAAATATATAGACAAGCAATTAACCATTGGAAAGAATATCCTTCCAATCTTTACCATAGCGCCGTGGCTAACTTCGAATTTGAGCCACTGTCTCATGGTAGTCATGTTGATATCACTGTAATTGTAGTTGGCCAAAATGTTGCATTGAAAGTTTTTTCATCAAAAATCATGTCCTATTGTAACTCCCTCCCATGAGATTACTACATTATAGTTTGACAATGAATGCGCGAAGAAGTAATTGGAGGAGGTCAGCATCTTCTCCAAAATGATAAAACTTGTGTTTTAGCTCAGTCCAACAAAACAAAAAAAATATATAATTCTCTCTAAATATTTGGATTCTTAATTTAATGTATACATATTATTCCATATTGTGATAACCCGGCCTACTAAGCCCAGTAAAAAAAAAAAAAAAAACAGAAACAGGGAGGAAGACTCCCGATCGGAGTTTTCCTATTCCCCGATTCCGATCAAGAATCGGAGTCCTAGGGCCATTAAAAGACCCTAGAACGAGCTCTATAAGAACCCCCCTCCTCTCCTCTAAGAGTAGATCCATCAGCCACCGACGATCGTCGGAATTTTTCTCCGATTTTTTCGATTGAAGCCGCGGCCCCTCGACCTGTGCTTGCCGCAATTTCACACTGGTGGGGGTCATCGGAGGTTGTGGTAAGACCTCCTTCCTCTTCCTCTCTCCTCTCCCTTCTTTCCCGTGCCTGTGGACACGATTGCCGGCGACAGGTGTCGTCGAATTTTGTCGGAAAAGAAAATCCCTATCCGGCCTCTTCTTTTCTCCGATTTTTCTGCACCGACGGTCACCACCGACCGCCGATTCTAGCCCCTTCGAACTCGGGGGAAGGTCGCCCTTGCCGCCGGCCACCGCCGGACAAGGTGCGGCCGTGAACGGTCGGTTTAAGGAACGGGGACCTCTAGGTCCCCTGTTCCGGCCAAAGAAGGCCACGGGAAAAAAAAAAGAAAAGAAAAGGAGAAGGAAAAAGAAAAGAAAAAGAAAAGAAAAGGAAAAAGAAAAGAAAAAGAAAAGGAAAAGGAAAAAGAAAAGAAAAAAAAAGAAGAAAAAGAAAAGAAAAGAAAAATATATATAATAATAATAATAATTATATAACAATAAAAAAGAAAAGAAAAGAAGAAAAAGAAAAGAAAAGAAAAATATATATTTATAATAATAAAAATAAAAATAATAATACACATAAAAGAAAGTTTCTCTCATCCCTCTCTAAAGTCTTTCTCTCTCTAGAATTGGATTCGTTCTCTCTCCACTTTCTCTCTCTACTATCTCTCTCTAAAAAAAAATTCTCTCTCCAAGAAGTCCTATGAATCCCCTATTAGGCTATCTTCTCCACTCCTAGGGACCTATGATCTTAAATCGGTTTAGAGCCGAAGGGAGAGATATATTGGATTGATCATCAAATCGGTCATTTCTTTATATTATATAATTTTATTAAATATATGAAATAAAATTTATTGATGATTTGATATTTTAAATAGGACTGTCCGATTCTTTTAAGGAAGATTAAAAAGGTCCAGGACGATCGAGGTAAGTGAATTTTATGCTCCTTATTTATTTTTAAATGATCATGCTTTTATGTAAAGAATTGCTATTGATAAAATCATAATTTTTCATAAAATAAGGATCGGCATATGTGATATGAAAAAAGCATGTTTTGTTATGAGCATTGATTTCATGAATATGTCTTATGAAAATAGCATGATTATGAAGCATGAATTTCATGGTTTTTCCATCTATGTATATGTATGTTTTAAGAAAAAGATAAAATGATTTCAAAGGCTCTCAGATAGCTATGAATGAATCCCTTCGGGAAGGTCGACATCCGGAGCTAGCATCCACACGAAACATGGTCCTGCCAGCGGGTATAAAGTTGGCACATGAATTAAGAACTCTGTCGATTAAGAAACATGGCCCTGTCACGGGTATAATAGTGACCTTAGCACGAATGTCTGTGAGCAGTATTTTTAAACATGACATGAATACATGATGAAAATGATTTACGATTCATAATTGTGAAATATACATGATTTATGCATGCATGATGAGCTTATAACTTATTTTATTATATGCTCTATGAAATATTTATTTTTACAATAATTGTTATTTGCTAAATGATGCATTATCATAGAAAACTTATGCTTGATCCGGTAAGGAAGCGGAAGTCTACTTACTGAGCTGGTGTAGCTCATATTCTTTTTGTTTTCTTTTTTATGTACAGAGAAATAAGGCTAGGACTGAAGGAAAGGGAATCCAGGCTTCGGGATCAGCAAAGCAAGCTTGAAAATTTTGCTCTAGGAATTCAGTTTATGTTTATGGATTGTAATCATTATGAATTTTAAGACTTGGATTATTTCATCTTTGGATTTAGATGCTCTGAACCAGTTTTGGTTTAATTAAATATTTGAATTGAACTTTATTATTACATTTATTTGTGATACACCTGTTATTATATTTAAGAAGATGAATTTTGGCTTCGTGTTATCGTGGGTCCATCCCTTGGTAGCATGGCCGTGTTATGTCTCGGATTTGGGGCGTGACATTTTATGGTATCAGAGCGATAGGTTTAATCAAGGGTAGAACTTAAAACGTAACAGTGGGTAGTTAGATTACGCATAGTTAGACTCTGACTTAAATTATTAACTGTACTGCAACTCTGTTATAAAATAACGTAATAATGTTGGTATTTGAATAGGAAGCGATGAGCGATAGGGAGGGCAAGACCTTGGCAAATATGGCTGCTAGGACAAGAGGATCAAGAGGAGCAAGATTGACGTCATGGGGAGCTGACAATCAACCAGTTGAGCGGGATCCTGATGCACCGGCCACACAGGCGAACATTGCTGGTGTATGTCAAGTGGTGGCTCAGCTTATCCAGCAGCAGGCACAGACTGCTCCTCGATCGACATTATCTATGGAGTCATACTACGAGAGATTCAGAAGGCTCAACCCACCTCTATTTGAGGGTGGATTTGATCCTATGACTGCAGAGATATGGATTCGAGAGATGGAAAAGATGTTTGATGCCCTGCAATACCCTGAGAATGTGAAGGTCCGATTAGCCGTTCCTATGTTAAAAGAAAATGCCGAGTTTTGGTGGACTGCAATAAAAGCTGCCTATGGGAACAATGATGATCAGCTCGCTTGGGAAGAATTCAAAGAGATATTTTATGATCAGTACTTTTCGGGGATAATGAGATTGGTAAAAGAAAATGAGTTTCTAGCCTTAAAGCAAAAGGATGATATGACGGTGTTAGAATATGCTAACAAATTTAATGAGCTAGGTCGCTTCTGTCCCCAGCTTATGGAATTCGAAAAAAGTAAAGCTAATAGATTCGAACAAAGTCTAAGATATGGAATTCGATCCCGTCTGTCTTCTCATATTTTCAATAGCTACAAGGACGTACTGGAGCGAGCTTTGAAAGTGGAGTCTGAATTGAAAAGAGCAGATCTAAAAAGAGGAGATAAGAAGAGACCGAGATCAGCAGAAAATCTAAAAGATCAGCAGAAAAATTTCAAAAATAATAACTCTGATAAGAAGAAAGAATCTTCATCCTGCTCTTATTGTGAAAAAAATCACAATGGACCTTGTCTCAAGAAGATTGGAGCATGCTTTTTATATGGTGAGAAAGGACATATGGCTCATGATTGCCCAAATAAGAAAAGAGATGACTCTAGACCTAACAAACCAGTTGATCAAAAATAAAAAGGAAACGCACGAGTGTTTACTTTAAACCAGCAGGAGGCCAATGCAAATGATCAAGTGGTGACAGGTATTATCCCAGTCAATTCTATTTATGCTCGTGTGTTATTCGATTCTGACTCTTCACACTCTTTTATATCTCTCAAGTTTGCTACTTCTTTGAATTGTGTGCCTAAAAAACTAAATGAACCATTATATATTAGCACACCTTTTAAAAATATTGTTGTTGCTAACATTATTTTCAAGAATTGCATAATCTAAATAGAAGAAAAAGAATTAGCAGCAGATTTGATTCAGCTAAATATGTATGATTTTGACGTTATTCTTGGGATGAACTGGTTATCTTCATACCATGCATATATTGATTGTTTTGAAAAAAGAGTGGTATTTCAAATTCTGGATGAACCGCAATTCTTCTTTCAAAGCGAAGTTCATAATACGGAACCCAAACAGTCTTTGGGTATTATCTCAATCATGAACGCAAGAAAAGCTTTCAGGAAAGGATGCAAAGTATTTTTGGCCCATGTAATAGACGTTGAGAAGGAAAAGATAAAGTTGGATGATATCCCAATTGTCAAAGAATTTTCTGATATTTTTTCAGATGAACTACTCGGATTGCCCCCAGAGCGTGAGGTTGAATTTAAAATTAATATCACCCCAGGAACCGGACCTATTTCGAAACCTCCTTATCGGATGGCTCTCGTAGAATTACGAGAATTAAAGGATCAACTGCAAGAACTTTTGAATAAAAAGTTTGTCCGACCAAGTACATCACCTTGGGGAGCTCCTGTGTTATTTGTGAAAAAGAAAGATGGGAGCATGCGTTTATGCATTGACTATCGAGAGTTGAACAAGGTAACCATAAAGAATAAATATCCTCTTCCTCGAATAGATGACTTATTTGATCAACTTCAGGGTGCTCAAGTTTTCTCCAAAATTGACTTACGATCAGGCTATCATCAACCAAAAATTAGAGATGAAGATGTACTTAAGACTGCATTTAGAATCAGGTATGGCCATTATGAATTTTTAGTAATGCCTTTTGGACTAACCAATGCACCGACTGCTTTTATGGATATGATGAATAGGATTTTCAAGCCGTATCTGGATCAATTCATTGTTATTTTTATTGATGATATCCTAGTGTATTCTAAAAATATTGAGGAACATGAGAGACATTTGAGGATCGTGTTTCAGATCTTGAGAAAAGAGAAGCTCTTCGCCAAGCTTAGCAAGTGTGAATTCTGGTTGGATAGTGTTATCTTCCTCGTCCATGTAATATCTAAAGAAGGAATCTCAGTCGATCCAAAGAAGATAGAAGCCATGGTGAATTGGCCTCATCTGACTACTGTGACGGAAGTTAGAAGCTTTTTAGGCTTGGTTGGTTATTATAGAAGATTCATCGAGGAATTTTCTCAAATTGCAATTTCTCTGACTCGCTTAACTCAGAAACGAATAAAATTTGAATGGAGCAGTGAATGTGAGCAGAGTTTTCAAGATCTGAAGCAACGATTGATATCTGCCCCAGTTCTTACTTTACCATCTAATAAGGGAGAATTTGTCATTTATAGTGATGCTTCCAAGAAGGGATTAGATTGTGTGTTGATGCAGAACGATAAGGTCATAGCTTATGCTTCTCGACAACTAAAAGCCTATGAGCAGAATTATCCGACCCATGATTTGGAGTTAGCAGCTATTATTTTTGCTTTAAAGATTTGGCGACACTATTTATATGGAGAATCATGTGAAATCTTTACTGATCATAAAAGCTTGAAATACTTATTTACTCAAAAAGAGCTGAATATGAGGCAAAGAAGGTGGCTTGAACTATTAAAAGATTATGATCTAAATATTAAATATCACCCTGGAAAAGCCAATGTGGTGGCAGATGTACTTAGTAGGAAGTCTTCAGCGAATGTGATGACTCTGCTATCCTTTCAGCAATAAATTCTGAGGGATCTTGAAGATTTACAAATTGAAGTGACTTGTACTGATATTAAGAATATGTTAGCAAATTTAATGGTACAACCAGCATTGATCGAACAGATAAAAGCGGCCCAACAAAGTGATATTCATTTATGTCAGTTTAAGAAGGACATGGAGAAAGGGCTACGAACTGAGTTTAGGCTACATACAGATGGAACTCTTTATTTTGAGAACATATTATGTATACCAGGAGATCCTGAACTAAAAAAAAAAAATTGGAAGAAGCCCATAAATCCCGTTTCTCCTTTCATCCCGGTAGTACAAAGATGTATAGAGATTTAAAACAACTCTTCTGGTGGAATGGAATGAAGCAGGAGATAGCTCGATTTGTATCTCAATGCTTGGTATGCCAACAAGTGAAAGCTGAACATCAAAGACCTGCTGGTCTGCTAAGACTATTAGAGATACCAGAATGAAATTGGGAGCATATCACGATGGATTTCGTTACTGGACTTCCAAGGACAACAAGAAAAAATGATGCAGTGTGGGTGATTGTTGATCGGCTTACTAAATCAGCTCACTTTCTACCTTTTCGAGTTGGCACTCCACTTGATAAGTTAGCCCAGATGTATATTGATGGAATTGTACGCCTGCACGGTGTTCCAATAAGTATTGTATCTGATCGAGATCCACGATTTGTGTCTAGATTTTGAAAAAGTTTTCAAGATGCTTTGGGAACAGAATTGAGGCTTAGTACTGCATTCCATCCCCAGACCGATGGCCAATCTGAAAGGACAATCCAAACTCTTGAGGATATGTTAAGAGCTTGTGCTTTTGACTTCGGAGGATATTGGGATAATCATGTAACATTGATTGAATTTGCATATAACAACAGTTTTCATTCTAGTATCCGGATGGCACCCTATGAAGCCCTATATGGAAGAAAGTGTAGATCCCCTCTGTATTGGGATGAAATAGGTGAAAAAAAATTATTAGGTCCTGAGTTAGTTCAAGATGCTAGAGACAAAATTTATCTAATCAAGAGAAGACTCAAGACAGCACAGGATAGACAGAAGAGTTGGGCAGATAGAAAAAGAAGAGAATTAGAATTTCAGGTCGGTGATCATATTTTTCTAAAAGTATCACCTACTAAGGGTGTCATGAGATTTGGGAGACAAGGCAAGCGGAGTCTGCGATATATTGGACCTTTTGAAATTTTAAATCGAGTAGGAGATGTTGCTTACGAACTAGCCTTACCATCAGATTTATCCAAAGTGCACAATGTCTTTCATGTTTCACTACTGAGAAAGTTTGTACCTGATCCAAATAGTGTGATAAAGTATGAGCCATTGTAAGTTCATGAAGATCTAATCTATGAAGAATTTCTCCTCCGAATTATTGATCAAAAAGAGCAAGTTCTAAGACGGCGTATCATTCCATACGTAAAGATTCATTGGAGTAATCATGAAGAGAGAGAGGCCACTTGGGAGCTTGAAGACGATATGAAGACGAGATATCCACACTTATTTATAAATGAAGGTATATTAAATTTTGAGGATGAAATTTTTTTTAAGGAGGGTAGAATGTGATAACTCGTTCCATTAAGCCCAGTAAAAAAAAAAAAAACAGAAACAGGGAGGAAGACTCCCGATTGGAGTCTTCCTCTTCCCCAATTCTGATCAAGAATCGGAGTCCTAAGGCCATTAAAAGATCCTAGGATGAGCTCTATAAGAACCCCCCTCCTCTCCTCTAAGAGTAGATCCATCAGCCACCGACGATCGTCAGAGTTTTTCTCTGATTTTCTCGATTGAAGCTGCGGCCCCTCGACTCGTGCTCGCCGCGATTTCACACCGGTGGGGGTCATCGGAGGTTGTGGTAAGACCTCCTTCCTCTTCCTCTCTCCTCTCCCTTTTTTTTCCGTGCTTGTGGGCACGATTGCCGACGACAGGTGTCGTCGGATTTTGTCGGAAAAGAAAACCCCTATCCGGCCTCTTCTTTTTTCTGATTTTCGGGCACCGACGGTCACCACCGACCGTCGGTTCTAGCCCCTCCGAACTCGGGGGAAGGTCGCCCTTGCCGCCGGCCACCGCTGGGCAAGGTGCGACCGTGAACGGCCGGTTTAAGGAACGGGGACCTCTAGGTCCCCTGTTCCGGCCAAAGAAGGCCACGGGAAAAAAAAAAAGAAAAGAAAAGGAGAAGGAAAAAGAAAAGAAAAAGAAAAGAAAAAGAAAAGAAAAGGAAAAAGAAAAGGAAAAGAAAAGGAAAAAGAAAAAAAAGAAAAAAGAAAAGAAAAAAAAGAAAAAGAAAAGAAAAAAAAATATAATAATAATAATAATCATATAATAATAAAAAAGAAAAGAAAAGAAGAAAAAGAAAATAAAAGAAAAATATATATTTATAATAATAAAAATAATAATAATAATACACATAAAAGGAAGTTTCTCTCATCCCTCTCTAAAATCTTTCTCTCTCTAGAATTGGATCGTTCTCTCTCTACTTTCTCTCTCTAAAAAAAATTCTCTCTTCAAGAAGTCCTATGAATCCCCTATTAGGCTATCTTCTCCACTCCTAAGGACCTATGACTTTAAATCGATTTAGAGCCGCAAGGAGAGATATATTGGACTGATCATCAAATCGGTCATTTCTTTATATTATGTAATTTTATTAAATATATGAAATAAAATTTATTGATGATTTAATATTTTAAATAGGACTGTCCGATTCTTTTAAGGAAGATTAAAAAGGTCCAGGACGATCGAGGTAAGTGGATTTTGTGCTCCTTATTTATTTTTAAATGATCATGCTTTTATGTAAAGAATTGCTATTGATAAAATCATAATTTTTCATAAAATAAGGATCGGCATATGTGATATGAAAAAAATATGTTTTGTTATGAGTATTGATTTCATAAATATGTCTTATAAAAATAGCATGATTATGAAGCATGAATTTCATGATTTTTCCATCTATGTATATGTATGTTTTAAGAAAAAGATAAAATGATTTCAAAGGCTCTCAGATAGCTATGAATGAATCCCTTCGGGAAGGTCGACATCTGGAGCTAGTATCCACACGAAACATGGCCCTGCCAGCGGGTATAAAGTTGGCACATGAATTAAGAACTCTGTCGATTAAGAAATATGGCCATATCACGGGTATAATAGTGACCTTAGCACGAATGTCTGTGAGCAGTGTTTTTAAACATGACATGAATACATGATGAAAATGATTTACGATTCATAATTGTGAAATATACATGATTTATGCATGCATGATGAGCTTATAACTTGTTTTATTATATACTCTATAAAATATTTATTTTTACAATAATTGTTATTTGCTAAATGATGCATTATCATAGAAAACTTATGCTTGATCCGGTAAGGAAGCGGAAGTCTACTTACTGAGCTGGTGTAGCTCATATTCTTTTTATTTTTTTTTTATGTACAGAGAAATAAGGCTAGGACTGAAGGAAAGAGAATCCAGGCTTGGGGATCAGCAAAGCAAGCTTGGAAATTTTGCTCTAGGAATTCAGTTTATGTTTATGGATTGTAATCATTATGAATTTTAAGACTTGGATTATTTCATCTTTGGATTTAGATGCTCTGAACCTGTTTTGGTTTAATTAAATATTTGAATTGAACTTGATTATTACATTTATTTATGATACACCTGTTATTATATTTAAGAAGATGAATTTTGGCTTCGTGTTATCGTGGGTCCATCCCTTGGTAGCATGGTTGTGTTATGTCCCGGATTTGAGGCGTGACATATATTGTTGCCTCCCTATGCATTTTACCCAGGTAACAATTTATTACAATTTTAGAAGCCTAAACTCAAGGTTTTCTCAAAAATTTTTCAATGTAGTTTTCATGCCTTGGGACGCTCTTGTTTGTTGATGCTGGTAGTGGGTCCCCTATGATTCTTACAGGAATCTATGCCTCAATATACAACCAAAAAATTCCACCATCTGGTTTTGTACGTTTTCTTACCTTATTCTCGAAAGGCCACATAAAAGCAGTACGCAATTCCATATAATTTATATTGTGGCTAAAAGATAGGATTCGTGCTACGCCCATCGCATTAATTCCACCATGGTGTGTGATAACAAATCAAGCAGCATTTCGCCAACCTGATACCGGATGGACATGCATCCAAAGTACAATTATTTTTTTTCACCGAGTACAAAACACAATTAAAAAAATCATAAAAGATTCGACATGGGATATATATACTTACTTTGCACTCCTCTTTTGTATACGGCGGATACCTCTAAAAGGTGTGATGGTCATATGATCTGATTTTTAATAGAGACATATGATGGTTCATAAAACAATATATTTAGTTCCATATTAATTATATATTATATAAATTTTAAATATTTATATAGATTTAAAAAAAATTAAAAAATAATTTTTAAATAATTTTTTTAGATAAGATACTAACTTGTTACACAATCATCACAACTAGCTGGACCTGAACACAATGATTCCTATAATATAAGTGCATTTGCCAAAATAGTTATAAAATTGCCTTCAATCAAGGCCTGATGGGATTGATTAGATCCACAATTTCGCCGGCCATCAACCAAGTCACCTAAAGCCTTGGCCGCCATTTGCAAGTGGAAATGTATCATAATTTTCTGCAACTGGAACTCTCTCTCTCTCTTTCTCTCTCTCTGTAGAACACCTGTATGGGACCCATGAAGTAGACTTGACATAACGTAGAACGGCCAGGGGGGGCTTCCCTAGAATTTAATCACGTTGCTGTGTCATGCATTTCAAACCATGCAGTGATCGTCAAATTCTTTTTGTATGCTTTCCAGGGTAAAACTTTATCCAATCATAGAGATGGTATAACCAGTCAATGCTTCGTAACTTTTAAGAGCATCTGTTTGCCTTGCTGTGGCCCATATCATTATCCATCTCGAGGAGAAGTTTTGTGAATTGTTTCCATCCGTTGCATTCTTCCATTCTATTCAATCTGTCGGATGATTTTGTTTTTCTCCCTTTGTTTAATCTAATTTCCAGAGCACTTGCCTCCAGATTTTAAGAATAGCTAAGTGCTAAACAACCACAAGTTTCCCTCGCTATCCAAAAGTGGTATCAAACTATATGATGTAAGCTTAGAGCTATGCACTTCAACACATTATTATATTTTCTTCAAATTCTCTACCGTAAATTGAGACGACATATTATTGACAAGAAAACGGTCAAGATTACTACAATGGATATTTCTTACCTTTGACCAAGAGAAAAAGGATATTTAGGCTGACTAGGTGGCCTATTTGCCGTGAATGAGATACTTGTCGAGGCAAAATTTCGAGTATGGATTTTTTTTCTTTGGCACAATGACGTGTTTTTTTTTTTTTTTTTCTTGGGAGGGGGGGCGCGGCGGGGCGGGTTATTCTTGCTTTGTGGGCAGTGGATAGAGAGTATTTCCCGTTGTTCCATGCAAATAGTCAAAGTTAATCTTTTAAAATTTTCTTTTCTTTGTTTCTCAGCATTCCATTGTAGAAGTGTAGCGTAGATCTGCTTAAATAGAGGGCTTTGATGACAAGAGCATGACTGAAGATTATCCCAATTCCCAGTGGTGACAACGATGATAGATTGGGATGGGATCCATCTTCTGGATTGACCGTCAAGGTATTTGATTTTTATAAATTATTTTTATCTAAATCTCAACCAAATCATAATATCGTTTGGGTTTGGAGGATGCGTGTTCATCCCATAATTGCTTTATTATGTAAAAAGTAGCTTGGTATCGGCTTCCATGTAGAGATATTTTACATCAGTGATACCGAGCCATTGTGACTTGCGAGTTGATGTTGTCGAGTCTATTCTTCATATCATACTTTGACGAAGAATGGTGGCATGGGTATGGAGGCTGGCACCACTTCAAGATTCATCGTCCTTCTCTTTTTTATCATTTGATGAGTTTCTATGAAATATTAAAGAATGATCTTCCTCCAGTGATATAAAATCTGAAGCGATTTTGATCTGTTACATTATTTATCATGTTTAATTAGCTAGAAATGAGCATATATTTCAAAGTGAGAGGTAAAGTGTGTAGTTGTTTTTATTAAAAGCTTCCACTCATGCTCATAAATTTATCTAGAATTTTGCCTCAAAGATTCCAATGATAGTAGAGGCCTCCTCTGGCTCTTTCTAAGTAAGCTGTGCACATTCATCAGTTAATTTTCTTGAAAGTCATTATTTCTTTCTCAAGATTAATTTTGATAGTAGTATTTAAGAAAAAAATATTTTTAATGGATTATAATTTATTAACAGAAATGCTAGTGGTGTTTTGGTAGCTACCGGTCATATTATGATATTTGAGAGGAGGGGTTGATTTATGCTCCGAGGATATCCCGTATTAATTTGAGGGGAGATTCTCTGGTAGTTATTGGGTGGTTATCAAATCTGCCAATCTACTAAAATCAGATTGCATCCCTTTCTACACGATTGCTGGTGTTTGATGAGTATATTATTTTCTATTAAATTTTTTTATATATATAAAAAAAATTAATAGTGTAGTTGATTAGATGGTGCCTCAGCTAATCATAGTAGCACTACACTACGTGATTTTTCAACCGTTTCTTTTCTATCATTATTATTTGTTAACTGCCACGAATATATTTATTTTTATATAATTTAATTTATTTAAAAAAAATAATCACTGTTGGCGAACTTCCTCAACAATACGGGGATTTAACCTTATAATACTTAAATGCTTGGGATGGTTAGGCATATTAATTGGACCTCTAACCAGGCCTTTCAGGCTGTGCTGCCAGCTACTCTAGTGGCAAGTGGCTGCCCATCTAGGCGCCACTGAAATTTAAGACGTTGTGAGCGACGATCACTTGCCAACGAGGTATCCATTTTGAAAATAGCCGTTGGGGCACCGCATCTATTTTAAATAGATGACGCGAGAACTACGCAGGTCAGACATTCGAGGAAGTCACTACCTCGCAGTTGAACCACTTTCCGAATAAAAGAGCGTTGCAGCTGTTTGGCTACAGTTGCTTCCTCTTATTTTTTTTGGGATGAATATAAATAGATGAATCAACACAAGCGAGAAGAGCAAGGATTAGGGAAGACCCTTAAAATTTCATGAATTTCGTCATGAGAAAAAAAAAATATTCATAAATTAGAAAAAACACATTGTTAAATACGTAGGTATCAACACAACTTTAAATCAATCAAGCCACTAAGAAACATTTTCTACCCAATAATATGCCATTGAGGGTCTATTTAGATATCCTGCAGGATTGGACTAAAAATTCCAAAAGAATCAGATTTGATTCATCCAATATATATGTGCTCGATTATGTACATATATTGTATCTAACATTATAGAATATGAGATCTCTTCTAGTCCATTCTTATAGAATGGAAAAAAAAAAAATAGCGAAGTCTTTTTTTTTCCTCTATATGGGTGCCAATCTACTCTGAAAAATTTTTATGAATATCATGAAATGGGTCTTAACGGATCTGTATTCTTATGAATCATATGGATTTGCACAAGAATATTCCAAATTGACCCTTAGGAGTTCTAAATCAACCCAAAAACTATACAAAAACTTTCCGATAATAGAAACTCAATAATTTGACCAAACTAGGTTTTTTTTGGGTAAATACATGAAAATTTAATTGCAGTACTCAACCAATAGTGCTAAAGCCTATGAAAGAACTGCGAACCACAGAAAAAAAGTGGCAATCCAACAAAACCCATACAGTGTAATTGGATCTGTAACACCCCGGCCCAGAATCAGCCACAGCCCACATAAAAAAAAAAAAAAAGAGAAAACAGAGGAATCGGGAGGAAGAAGACTCCCGTTGAGAGTCTTCTTCCCACCGTGAAAAGGAGAGAGGAATCCGAGTAAAAATCGGATTCCTCCTCTATAAAACCCCCTTTCCCCTCCCTTTAGGTCTTTATCACGGGATTTTGAGAGATTTTTAAGAAATTGAGGGATTTTTTTTCAAGAGGATCCGCGGGTTCTTAGATGGAAAAGAAAAAAGATTGCCGGAGTTCTTCTCGGCTGCCGGAGCTCGAGGTGAGCCCCTCCCCTTCTTCCTCTCCCTCTTCCCTTTCTCCTCTGGCCCAAAGCCTCGCCGCCGGCCACCGTCTTCGTCGGAAAATCCATGAACAAGAAATCTCCTGTTTTCCGATCTCTTTTTGATTCTCGCCGGCCGAACCTTGCCACCGGCCGTTCATTGTCCATCACCGTCGTTGCCGGATCTCCGATCAAGCCACCGGAGCCCGAGCCACCGCGAGGGGGGACCTCACGGTCCTCCCCTGTTTCAGCCAAGGGAGGCCGCGGGAAGAAAAGAAGAAGGAAGAAGAAGAAGAAAAGAAAAGAAAAGAAAAAGGAAAAAGAAAAGAAAAAAAAAGGAAAAAGAGAAAGAGAAAATAAAAATAAAAATAAAAATAAAAATAAAATAAAAAGAAGAAGAAGAGAGAAAAATCTTTCCTCTCTCCTCTCTCTACTTTCTCTCTCTAGTTTCTCTCTCTAGATTCTCTCTCTATTTTCTCTCTCTAGATCTTTCTCTCTTTTTGTGAATTTTATCTCTCTAGAATCTTTCTACTCTCTCTCTGATTACATCACAAACCCTAGGATAAATTTGAAATAAAAATAAGATGATCTGAGGTTGCTCCGAAATTCGTGCGGTAGATCTGATCCCAGTCCGATCCTATTCGAAATTGTAACACTTGATTCATATTGAGTCACCATGATAGAACCTCTGATGATCTCGACCATGATTGCCTCATCGAAAGGATACGAAGATTCTCTCTCCACTTTCTCTCTCTACTTTCTCTCTCTAGAATTTTCTCTCTCTTCATGAATTTTCTCTCTCTAAAAGTCTTATGGATCAGTGGAGGATCCAGATACTTAGATAAATCCTAATTTTGATTAATCCTAAGAGAGATCCTCGATTTGTGTATTAGGATCAATTATCGGTAATTTTCTCCATATATGTGATTTTTATATTGATCAGGGTTATGAAGAGATGATTGTCTGCATATGATATCGAGTGAAATATTTTGTTAAAGAAATTCATAAATCAAAGAAGAACATCAATTTCTGTGTTTGGATCAGTCACCGGTAAAGGTAAGAATCTCTGTACATGATCACTATTATATATATGCTATTTTACTGTTGGTCTTGCATTATTGGTTTTGCATTATCGGATTTGAGATCGATGAATTTATTATATCTGAGATACTGTTATTTGATTTTGAGCATGAGTATGTTATATCAATATATATGTATCAGAGATTTATAGCATGATTATATGGATATGACATATCTGAGTTGATCATAATGCAAGTCGGAATTGATTTGATGAAATCAATACATAATGATTAAATGAAAAGAAAGAGATATATGGTATGGACTAACCTTGTCATGTGGAACAGCCGGCCAGGAGCTTATGCCTGGGACAGCCCGCAAGGAGCTTATGCCTGGGACAGCCCCCACTGGCTTACAGGTGGATCAGCCGGTCAGGAGCTCATGTCTGGGACAGCCCGCCAGGAGCTTATGCCTGGGACAGCCTCTCACGGGCTTTGGTACGTGGGACAGCCGGCCAGGAGCTCATCCTGGGACAGTCTTGAAAGACTTTTAAAATGGATTCGATCCGGATGATGACTGAGGTATAGACTTGGATAGTCCAGAGCCAGAAGGAAACTGTTAAAAATCATGTGATTGTGAAAGAAGAAATGAAAGATAAGACATGAAATAATTGTTGAACAAAAGTGTTTTACCTGTTAACATATGATGATGCATCTATTTTGACAAGACAGAAAATTTATGAATGTTTGCATTATTCTGGACATTGAACATGAGATTTTATATTTTATTGCTTATCCTTATTTTCAGACTATATTACTATATCAGTGTGATATGGGAATTCTTACTGGGCTGTAAAGCTCACACCCCTTCATCTTTCTTTTTCTTCTCAGAGTTACAGGATGACTTAGATTGGCTATGGCTTGGATTTACGGGTGAGGAGAAGGATAAATGGAGTATCATAGTATCTGATCAAAAAATTGGAAAAAATTTAAATTGTAATTATGCAAGATTTTATGAATTATTATTGAAATTAAATATTATGGTTGATGAGATTGTAATGATTTAATTTAGCCTTGCATATTCTTTAGGGCTTGCTCTAAGGAGTGTGCGGCCATCACGTATCCGACCCGGGTGTTGGGTTCGGGTCGTGACAGAATGGTATCAGAGCATAGATTATGATCGTTAGAGATTATGATATAAGTGATTAGAATATTACAGAGTGATATTAGAGCTTAGATTATGATCATTGGAGATTACGATATAAATGATTAGGATGTGATAGAATAATATCAAAGCTTAGGTTTAAGATCATTAGAGATTATGAAGAGACATTAAAACTTTATGTAAGATTAGTAGGATGTGACAGAGTGGCATTTGAGCTTAGAGCTTAGGTTATGTTTATTCGAAGACAATGATACAAGTGATTAGGATATGACAGAACAGTACTAGAGCCCAAGTTTAAGGTCACTAGGGATTGTCATATAAGTGATATCAAAACTTTGGGATTATAATCACTAGAGTATGATTGATAATATCAGAGTTTAAGATTTTGATCATTAAAGGTATGATAGAATGATATTAGAGTTTAGGTTATGATCACTAAAAAATATGATTTAAGTGGTATTTGAGTTTAAGGTTATAATTATTCAGAATTGTAATTCTAGTGATATCTGAACTTAGGTTATGATCATGAGGAATATGATAGATATAAAAGAGATGATTCAATATTTAGATTTTGAATCAATAGATATTAAGATGAAATCTATGCATAAGTGGCATATGTTATCTATAATAAAATTGACGAGTTATATCTTGGATTTCAATTAGTAGGGTGGCCTGAATATAAGAAGAGTTGACCTTAGAATGAAGTGGGAGGTATTGATATGTAATGTTGAGTATACTCGCTGATTTTGGAATGCTAAACTTATATGGAAGGAAATTATGATAACTTTTCTGATTTTGATGTTAATTATTTGAGCATTATAAATTTTTGGACTTATCAAGAGAAAATTAATTAGGGTATGGTCTAAGAAGAAATTTCATCATATGAGAGAGAAATATTTTTGAGCATTGAACCTATAGGAGAATCATATATGAAATTCAATCTTAGATGAAAAATATACTTGAATTTTATTATGAGAATATGAGATACACATTTTGGTAAAATCTTTGGTTACTCAAAATATCATATTCTGAATATGATTCCTTGATCTTTCAAGTTGTATTGAATTTAAAGTCAAAAGCTTACTCTTCTAAGTGGTTCAAAAGTATTTTGATATTATTGTTAAATTAAAAAAGAAAATTTATTGTGTCAGAGAATGATATACAGGTTATGATGAAATCTTTTAATAATTCATATTACTATCTTTGGATTAGATTTTTTTGGTGATTATTGAAGATGGTGAAGTGTATTAATTATTCAAGTCAAAGTTCAAATTTTTAAATTAAATTGAGACATCTTGCTAATGTTAAATTTTGAATGACTTATACAAGGGATAAGATTTTGTATAGATTTATTGATTAATATTAAGGGTTGTGATGAAGGAAGTTCTATAAGAAATAATCAAGTTGATTCTACTTAAGGATGCTGGCTTGAGTTCTTCTAGTTTGTCAAGTTAGAATTAATTCTTTTAAAAAGGAAGATTGATTTAGAAATTATCTAAATGATTGTAAGATAAATCTAAGGTTAACTCCAACTGATTCTAGATATGTTGGATTCTTGAAGAGTGATGAAACTTATGCAATGATTTCAAACATAGAAAGTGGATCAAGATTTAATTTTTATATGCTATACTCAAAGGTAGTAAAGATAAAGAAACTTAAAATTTTGCCCTAAGTCTTATATGAAATTTGAAGGTTGGATCTATTCTGAATTGATCTAACATATAAAGATATTTTTATCTTTGATATAATTATATAAATTGATAAATTAAGATCAAAGTGTGCAGCAAAAGCATGGTGGGTTAAATTGATTAGAAATATTAATTCTTTGATTCTGAAGATATTATGGAATACATTAGTTGTTAATAAAGAATAATTTTTAATCTGATCATAGTCGGATAATTTTTGTTAGTAGGTTGCTTCATTGTAGATAATGCCAAGAAATCTTAGATATCTCAAGTTTATTAACAGCTTGATAGTTCTGATATTAGTTCAAACTTAGAATGTCCTGACATAGATCTCATATTTTTTTTAAAATCTAATATTGTTAGTTGAACTGATATAGAAGATTGAGATTTTTCTTAAGATGAGAGTCTACATATAAAATTTATTGAAAGATCAAGTGAAAAAAAAAAGAAATCGATGATTGTGAAGAGCGCCCGATATTTGACCTTTATTTATTTTCTATCAAGGGTAGTCTGAGATAATTATGAATTTCGAGTGAAATGTATTAGACAAATAACGGTGGTATATTAATACAAGTCCAAAATGTTACAGTTCTTCAAAAAGTTGAGAAATCAATAAGAAGGGATGAGTTTGAGATTTCAAATAATTTTTGTTATAACAAGATCATAAGAAATAAAAGACATTATTGTAAGCTTGAGAATGATATGAAGAATGTATACTTTGAAATATGTCTCAACAACATAACTTAATTTCGAGGACGAAATTATTTGAAGGGGGGAGAATGTAACACCCCGGCCCAGAATCAGCCACAGCCCACATAAAAAAAAAAAAAGAGAAAACAGAGGAATCGGGAGGAAGAAGACTCCCGTTGAGAGTCTTCTTCCCACCGTGAAAAGGAGAGAGGAATCCGAGTAAAAACCGGATTCCTCCTCTATAAAACTCCCTTTCCCCTCCCTTTAGGTCTTTATCACGGGATTTTGAGAGATTTTTAAGAAATTGAGGGATTTTTTTTCAAGAGGATCCGCGGGTTCTTAGATGGAAAAGAAAAAAGATTGCCGGAGTTCTTCTCGGCTGCCGGAGCTCGAGGTGAGCCCCTCCCCTTCTTCCTCTCCCTCTTCCCTTTCTCCTCTGGCCCAAAGCCTCGCCGCCGGCCACCGTCTTCGCCGAAAAATCCATGAACAAGAAATCTCCTGTTTTCCGATCTCTTTTTGATTCTCGCCGGCCGAACCTTGCCACCGGTCGTTCATTGTCCATCGCCGTCGTTGCCTGATCTTCGGTCAAGCCACCGGAGCCCGAGCCACCGCGAGGGGGGACCTCACGGTCCTCCCCTGTTTCAGCCAAGGGAGGTTGCGGGAAGAAAAGAAGAAGGAAGAAGAAGAAGAAAAGAAAAGAAAAGAAAAAGGAAAAGAAAAGAAAAAAAAGAAAAAGAGAAAGAGAAAATAAAAATAAAAATAAAAATAAAATAAAAAGAAGAAGAAGAGAGAAAAATCTTTCCTCTCTCCTCTCTCTACTTTCTCTCTCTAGTTTCTCTCTCTATTTTCTCTCTCTAGATCTTTCTCTCTTTTTGTGAATTTTATCTCTCTAGAATCTTTCTACTCTCTCTCTGATTACATCACAAACCCTAGGATAAATTTGAAATAAAAATAAGATGATCTGAGGTTGCTCCGAAATTCGTGCGGTAGATCTGATCCCAGTCCGATCCTATTCGAAATTGTAACACTTGATTCATATTGAGTCACCATGATAGGACCTCTGATGATCTCGACCATGATTGCCTCATCGAAAGGATACAAAGATTCTCTCTCCACTTTCTCTCTCCACTTTCTCTCTCTAGAATTTTCTCTCTCTTCATGAATTTTCTCTCTCTAAAAGTCTTATGGATCAGTGGAGGATCCAGATACTTAGATAAATCCTAATTTTGATTAATCCTAAGAGAGATCCTCGATTTGTGTATTAGGATCAATTATCGGTAATTTTCTCCATATATGTGATTTTTATATTGATCAAGGTTATGAAGAGATGATTGTCTGCATATGATATCGAGTGGAATATTTTGTTAAAGAAATTCATAAATCAAAGAAGAACATCGATTTCTGTGTTTGGATCAGTCACCGGTAAAGGTAAGAATCTCTGTACATGATCACTATTATATATATGCTATTTTACTGTTGGTCTTGCATTATTGGTTTTGCATTATCGGATTTGAGATCGATGAATTTATTATATCTGAGATACTGTTATTTGATTTTGAGCATGAGTATGTTATGTCAATATATATGTATCAGAGATTTATAGCATGATTATATGGATATGACATATCTGAGTTGATCATAATGCAAGTCGGAATTGATTTGATGAAATCAATACATAATGATTAAATGAAAAGAAAGAGATATATGGTATGGACTAACCTTGTCATGTGGAACAGCCGGCCAGGAGCTTATGCCCGGGACAGCCCGCCAGGAGCTTATGCCTGGGACAGCCCCCACTGGCTTACAGGTGGATCAGCCGGCCAGGAGCTCATGCCTGGGACAGCCCGCCAGGAGCTTATGCCTGGGACAGCCTCTCACGGGCTTTGGTACGTGGGACAGCCGGCCAGGAGCTCATCCTGGGACAGTCTTGAAAGACTTTTAAAATGGATTCGATCCGGATGATGACTGAGGTATAGACTTGGATAGTCCAGAGCCAGAAGAAAACTGTTAAAAATCATGTGATTGTGAAAGAAGAAATGAAAGATAAGACATGAAATAATTGTTGAACAAAAGTGTTTTACCTGTTAACATATGATGATGCATCTATTTTGACAAGACAGAAAATTTATGAATGTTTGCATTATTCTGGACATTGAACATGAGATTTTATATTTTATTGCTTATCCTTATTTTCAGACTATATTACTATATCAGTGTGATATGGGAATTCTTACTGGGCTGTAAAGCTCACACCCCTTCATCTTTCTTTTTCTTCTCAGAGTTACAGGATGACTTAGATTGGCTATGGCTTGGATTTACGGGTGAGGAGAAGGATAAATAGAGTGTCATAGTATCTGATCAGAAAATTAGAAAAAATTTAAATTGTAATTATGCAAGATTTTATGAATTATTATTGAAATTAAATATTATGGTTGATGAGATTGTAATGATTTAATTTGGCCTTGCATATTCTTTAGGGCTTGCTCTAAGGAGTGTGCGGCCATCACGTATCTGACCCGGGTGTTGGGTTCGGGTCATGACAGAATGGTATCAGAGCATAGGTTATGATCGTTAGAGATTATGATATAAGTGATTAGAATATTACAGAGTGATATTAGAGCTTAGATTATGATCATTGGAGATTACGATATAAATGATTAGGATGTGATAGAATAATATCAAAGCTTAGGTTTAAGATCATTAGAGATTATGAAGAGACATTAAAACTTTATGTAAGATTAGTAGGATGTGACAGAGTGGCATTTGAGCTTAGAGCTTAGGTTATGTTTATTCGAAGACAATGATACAAGTGATTAGGATATGACAGAACAGTACTAGAGCCCAAGTTTAAGGTCACTAGGGATTGTCATATAAGTGATATCAAAACTTTGGGATTATAATCACTAGAGTATGATTGATAATATCAGAGTTTAAGATTTTGATCATTAAAGGTATGATAGAATGATATTAGAGTTTAGGTTATGATCACTAGAAAATATGATTTAAGTGGTATTTGAGTTTAAGGTTATAATTATTCAGAATTATAATTCTAGTGATATCTGAACTTAGGTTATGATCATGAGGAATATGATAGATATAAAAGAGATGATTCAATATTTAGATTTCGAATCAATAGATATTAAGATGAAATCTATGCATAAGTGGCATATGTTATCTATAATAAAATTGACGAGTTATATCTTGGATTTCAATTAGTAGGGTGGCCTGAATATAAGAAGAGTTGACCTTAGAATGAAGTGGGAGGTATTGATATGTAATGTTGAGTATACTCGCTGATTTTGGAATGCTAAACTTATATGGAAGAAAATTATGATAACTTTTCTGATTTTGATGTTAATTATTTGAGCATTATAAATTTTTGGACTTATCAAGAGAAAATTAATTAGGGTATGGTCTAAGAAGAAATTTCATCATATGAGAGAGAAATATTTTTGAGCATTGAACCTATAGGAGAGTCATATATGAAATTCAATCTTAGATGAAAAATATACTTGAATTTTATTATGAGAATATGAGATACACATTTTGGTGAAATCTTTGGTTACTCAAAATATCATATTCTGAATATGATTCCTTGATCTTTCAAGTTGTATTGAATTTAAAGTCAAAAGCTTACTCTTCTAAGTGGTTCAAAAGTATTTTGATATTATTGTTAAATTAAAGAAGAAAATTTATTGTGTCAGAGAATGATATACAGGTTATGATGAAATCTTTTAATAATTCATATTACTATCTTTGGATTAGATTTTTTTGGTGATTATTGAAGATGGTGAAGTGTATTAATTATTCAAGTCAAAGTTCAAATTTTTAAATTAAATTGAGACATCTTGCTAATGTTAAATTTTGAATGACTTATACAAGGGACAAGATTTTGTATAGATTTATTGATTAATATTAAGGGTTGTGATGAAGGAAGTTCTATAAGAAATAATCAAGTTGATTCTACTTAAGGATGCTGGCTTGAGTTCTTCTAGTTTGTCAAGTTAGAATTAATTCTTTTAAAAAGGAAGATTGATTTAGAAATTATCTAAATGATTGTAAGATAAATCTAAGGTTAACTCCAACTGATTCTAGATATGTTGGATTCTTGAAGAGTGATGAAACTTATGCAATGATTTCAAACATAGAAAGTGGATCAAGATTTAATTTTTATATGCTATACTCAAAGATAGTAAAGATAAAGAAACTTAAAATTTTGCCCTAAGTCTTATATGAAATTTGAAGGTTGGATCTATTCTGGATTGATCTAACATATAAAGATATTTTTATCTTTGATATAATTATATAAATTGATAAATTAAGATCAAAGTGTGCAGCAAAAGCATGGTGGGTTAAATTGATTAGAAATATTAATTCTTTGATTCTGAAGATATTATGGAATACATTAGTTGTTAATAAAGAATAATTTTTAATCTGATCATAGTCGGATAATTTTTGTTAGTAGGTTGCTTCATTGTAGATAATGCCAAGAAATCTTAGATATCTCAAGTTTATTAACAGCTTGATAGTTCTGATATTAGTTCAAACTTAGAATGTCCTGACATAGATCTCATTTTTTTTTTAAAATCTAATATTGTTAGTCGAACTGATATAGAAGATTGAGATTTTTCTTAAGATGAGAGTCTACATATAAAATTTATTGAAAGATCAAGTGAAAAAAAAAAGAAATCGATGATTGTGAAGAGCGCCCGATGTTTGACCTTTATTTATTTTCTATCAAGGGTAGTCTGAGGTAATTATGAATTTCGAGTGAAATGTATTAGACAAATAACGGTGGTATATTAATACAAGTCCAAAATGTTATAGTTCTTCAAAAAGTTGAGAAATCAATAAGAAGGGATGAGTTTGAGATTTCAAATAATTTTTGTTATAACAAGATCATAAGAAATAAAAGACATTATTGTAAGCTTGAGAATGATATGAAGAATGTATACTTTGAAATATGTCTCAACAACATAACTTAATTTCGAGGATGAAATTATTTGAAGGGGGGAGAATGTAACACCCCGGCCCAGAATCAGCCACAGCCCACATAAAAAAAAAAAAGAAAAAACAGAGGAATCGGGAGGAAGAAGACTCCCGTTGAGAGTCTTCTTCCCACCGTGAAAAGGAGAGAGGAATTCGAGTAAAAATCGGATTCCTCCTCTATAAAACCCCCTTTCCCCTCCCTTTAGGTCTTTATCACGGGATTTTGAGAGATTTTTAAGAAATTGAGGGATTTTTTTTCAAGAGGATCCGCGGGTTCTTAGATGGAAAAGAAAAAAGATTGCCGGAGTTCTTCTCGGCTGCCGGAGCTCGAGGTGAGCCCCTCCCCTTCTTCCTCTCCCTCTTCCCTTTCTCCTCTGGCCCAAAGCCTCGCCGCCGGCCACCGTCTTCGCCGGAAAATCCATGAACAAGAAATCCCCTATTTTCCGTTCTCTTTTTGATTCTCGCCGGCCGAACCTTGCCACCGGCCATTCATTGCCCATCGCCGTCGTTGCCAGATCTCCGGTCAAGCCACTGGAGCCCGAGCCACCGCGAGGGGGGACCTCACGGTCCTCCCCTGTTTCAGCCAAGGGAGGCCGCGGGAAGAGAAGAAGAAGAAGAAAAGAAAAGAAAAGAAAAAGGAAAAAAAAAAGAAAAAAAAAAAGGAAAAAGAGAAAGAGAAAATAAAAATAAAAATAAAAATAAAATAAAAAGAAGAAGAGAGAAAAATCTTTCCTCTCTCCTCTCTCTACTTTCTCTCTCTTGTTTCTCTCTCTAGATTCTCTCTCTATTTTCTCTCTCTAGATCTTTCTCTCTTTTTGTGAATTTTATCTCTCTAGAATCTTTCTACTCTCTCTCTGATTACATCACAAACCCTAGGATAAATTTGAAATAAAAATAAGATGATCTGAGGTTGCTCCGAAATTCATGCGGTAGATCTGATCCCAGTCCGATCCTATTCGAAATTGTAACACTTGATTCATATTGAGTCACCATGATAGGACCTCTGATGATCTCGACCATGATTGCCTCATCGAAAAGATACGAAGATTCTCTCTCCACTTTCTCTCTCTACTTTCTCTCTCTAGAATTTTCTCTCTCTTCATGAATTTTCTCTCTCTAAAAGTCTTATGGATCAGTGGAGGATCCAGATACTTAGATAAATCCTAATTTTGATTAATCCTAAGAGAGATCCTCGATTTGTGTATTAGGATCAATTATCGATAATTTTCTCCATATATGTGATTTTTATATTGATTAGGGTTATGAAGAGATGATTGTCTGCATATGATATCGAGTGGAATATTTTGTTAAAGAAATTCATAAATCAAAGAAGAACATCGATTTCTGTGTTTGGATCAGTCACCGGTAAAGGTAAGAATCTCTGTACATGATCACTATTATATATATGCTATTTTACTGTTGGTCTTGCATTATTGATTTTGCATTATCGGATTTGAGATCGATGAATTTATTATATCTGAGATACTGTTATTTGATTTTGAGCATGAGTATGTTATGTCAATATATATGTATCAGAGATTTATAGCATGATTATATGGATATGACATATCTGAGTTGATCATAATGCAAGTCGGAATTGATTTGATGAAATCAATACATAATGATTAAATGAAAAGAAAGAGATATATGGTATGGACTAACCTTGTCATGTGGAACAGCCGGCCAGGAGCTTATGCCTGGGACAGCCCGCCAGGAGCTTATGCCTGGGACAGCCCGCACTGGCTTACAGGTGGATCAGCCGGCCAGGAGCTCATGCCTGGGACAGTCCGCCAGGAGCTTATGCCTGGGACAGCCTCTCACGGGCTTTGGTACGTGGGACAGCCGGCCAGGAGCTCATCCTGGGACAGTCTTGAAAGACTTTTAAAATGGATTCGATCCGAATGATGACTGAGGTATAGACTTGGATAGTCCAGAGCCAGAAGGAAACTGTTAAAAATCATGTGATTGTGAAAGAAGAAATGAAAGATAAGACATGAAATAATTGTTGAACAAAAGTGTTTTACCTGTTAACATATGATGATGCATCTATTTTGACAAGACAGAAAATTTATGAATGTTTGCATTATTCTGGACATTGAACATGAGATTTTATATTTTATTGCTTATCCTTATTTTCAGACTATATTACTATATCAGTGTGATATGGAAATTCTTACTGGGCTGTAAAGTTCACACCCCTTCATCTTTTTTTTTCTTCTCAGAGTTACAGGATGACTTAGATTGGCTATGGCTTGGATTTACGGGTGAGGAGAAGGATAAATAAAGTGTCATAATATCTGATCAGAAAATTGGAAAAAATTTAAATTGTAATTATGCAAGATTTTATGAATTATTATTGAAATTAAATATTATGGTTGATGAGATTGTAATGATTTAATTTGGCCTTGTATATTCTTTAGGGCTTGCTCTAAGGAGTGTGCGGCCATCACGTATCCGACCCGGGTGTTGGGTTCGGGTCGTGACAGGATCAATCTAAACCCATATAGTATAATTTGACCAATCTAGTTAAACTCATAATATAAAACTTGTAGGACTTGAAGTTAGCTTTGAAACAAGTAACGTCTCATATCAAATGGATATGTATAACTCATATAATGGACATGTATCTCATGTTACAACTTTGGAAAATAGCTTATGCAAAAGACCCAAAAATTAATAAAAATCCTAATTACAACAGGAACCTTGATTTGCAGCAGTCCCTTCTCCTTGAAAAGAAGTCATCCTTGAGTCTCGAGCTTGAGACTTTAAAGTTTAAACAGACTCTAAAATCCAGTCTCACTAAAAATAAAATGTTACAGTAATGAAATAAGAATTCTACTTAACTGCATACTACATCTTAGTCATTGCCATGATCACAAGGGTTGATGAAAGTATATTAATGCATCTCGACTACATACAACTTCTATTAATCATTCTTTTAAACTATCAGGGAGAATACACCACTCACTCCAAGCTTTATCCCTTCACATGTTCTGCATGGTAAAATTTCTCATTGAAAGGCAAAAGTTGCTCGCTCACATGTGAGCTCTTCGTGAAGAACATTGCAAAGGAACCTTCACACTTGCATTGCATAACTGAAGATCTCGGTGAGCTTCTTGATTTCTCTTCTATCATCTTTATAAATTTCTTCAACTTGAGAGGCTTCAACCTGATTAGATGCACTAGAACGGACCTTGTAATTCACATGATTGTTTTCTAACATGTTGATGATCATTTGGTGGAAATTGGGGTTGCCATGCATATTTCTTCCTCTTTCTTTTTATTCATGATAAAAACTTCATCAATCATTGATCCAACAATTAATTCTATGATCCATCTTTATAAAAGACATAACATTCCTTCCTTTTTTAATATTTCAAAATTGCCCTTCTTCAATATCGCCTTAATTAGTTGTCTTGATAATAGAAAACAAGAAGTCATATCCACAACAAAATACAAGATTTTCTTGAAATATTTGTTGCCTATAGGAAAATAACTTTTGCAACAATTTATGAACTTAAGCTTACTATCCTCTTTGAATACTGATGTACCTGTAAGGATTTGCATATGGCCCCACCATCAAGTTTAACTTGCTGACCATATATTGCGATACAAAATTTTTGAAATATCTTATGTTGAGGATCATATTATAGAACTGATCTTTTGATGCACATATCGTTTGAAATATCTAAAATCACCTCTCTCCAATTAGAATGATTCCTTGCAAGGAAGTTTAAGATCATAAAAAGCACACTAATTGTGTACCACCAGTGTTACCGGGTCTAAGAGGCCTATATTGCTCCAAACGATTAGCTAAGTCATCAACGACATGTTGGAGTTGCACAAACTCCTCATGACACACAGCGCATGAGCCAACATGGTGGTTTTGTCTCCTCTTCTTCCCCTTTCATTGGTGTTGATAGTCTCTAATACTAGAGAATGCAAACGAGAAGAGTAGGGGAATAAGATAAGACCATAATCTTATGGAATCCACTATGAAAAGAAATTTTGTTCATAAATTAGAGAAAATATATTATTAAATCGGCAGGTATGGCTTTTTCTATATAAAACTATTTAAACAGCTTCTAAACCAACTAGTGTTTTCCTAGTAATATCGTACCGCTCACAACTTTAAAATTAACCCAAAAACCGCATAATAACTTTTTTAGAATAACATAATCTTTAATTCTATTTTGAAAATTTAAGCTAACTTTTGACACTCTTACATGTGTGGCTTCTAAGGAAGGAGTATTGTTACATCATAAATCAACATGCATGTATAAATCATGTTAGGACTTACAAATTAAGATTCTTGATTCAAAAAATTTAAAATTTAATAAAAATCTCAATTTTGGTGGAAATATTAATGAAAAAACTAGAACAAACTATCCACTTGAATTTAAATTTAAAAGTAGCTATCCACTTAAGTTTTAAGTAAAAGCAGCTATTCATTTGAAACATAACTTAAAAATAACTATCCAAATAGAGGTGAAATGATCCAATTGCCCTTGCAGTTATAAAGCAATACTACACTATTATAAAGTAATACTATATACTATTATAAAATTATACTGCACTATTGTAAAGCAATACTGTATTGTTGTAAAGTAATACTATAATAAAGAAATACTACACTATATATGATAATATAATACTACCTTATATATTGTAAAGGAATACTATATTAGTATAATATAATAAAGCAATACTGGGTTATTATAAAAGAATACTACACTAATTAATATAATATAATACTACTTTATTGCAAAGAAATACTACACTAATATAATATAATAAAGCAATATTGCATTATTATAAAGTAATATTATACTAATATAATGTAATAAAATATTATTGTAAAAGAATACTACACTATGATAATATAATACTGTAGTATTTTAAATGATATAAGGATATAAGAAATATTTTATCTAAAATGGGTAGCTACTTTTAACTTATGTTTCAAATGGATAGCTACTTTTAATTGAAACTCAAGTGAATATTTATTTTTACGTTAAAAAGATAGTTGAAGATTTATTTTTAATTCTTTAAATATTATTTATATTATTAATAAAATAATTTAAATTCAATAAATTTGATTAGATGAGTGCCGTTCTTTTAGTTTGGTTTGCATCGGATCCGTGACATACCAATATGTAGCCTAAATCATTTGCCCTGCACACCAATACAACTGGGCTCGTCCCATATGGCACGTGGCATTCACGGGGCCACGCCCCACGTATGACCGGAATCCACTACATGGACGGCTGTCGGCAATCCCAAGGGTGAATGGAAATAAGAAGTGCGATCCATCATATTCTTGATAAGATGGTTCAATCACAGAGCGAGCATCATCTCCCTTCCTTGGCCATCACACCTTTATCCCATTATCCCAGGCTTTATTTATGTCATGCAGGTGATGCCATGCAACTTTGTGGGGACCCTTCCTACAGAGGAAGTCCAGAGAAACAGTTTGCTTGAAAGCCTTGCCTCCCAGAATCTGATAAGAGGACTGGTGGGTCTTAAGAGTGTTGGAAGCTAGCCTTTCTACCCTGAGAGCCAGATGAATGGGGAGATGATGGGTGGTGGGGTGGGGGGTGAACGTGGCGTAAAGACCGAAGTTGGTCCACCTCCAATTAAAACCCTCACCTCAACTCGATCCAGAGTGAAGGTGACCGCACTTGTGATCCCCTTGGCTGGCATGAGAGCCCAAGTCAAGGATCCCATCTATTCCTTTCCATTCCCCACAGCCTCCATCACCTTCTCAAAATCTTTCACTTGGAGAAAGGAACTACTCTCATTCAAATCTCAAAACAACACACACATACACAATAATCAAACTTACACACTCAATTGGTCTCTCTTTCTAATACCTTTACAAGAGTTATCCTCACAAGGAACCTAGATTCCACCGCTCTCTCTCATGTTGCTTTCTTACATATATACCATAACTCATCCATATTCCACAAGCCATCACCAATGTTGTCCACGCAATTATTGGCAGCCATAGAGTAATTATATTCTGAGACTGAAGAGCCAAGCTGTGATGCTGACGCAGGCGCTGGATCCATGGTGTCCAAACCGTAGCCACTGTGATCAATGCAGTGGCCGCCCATGAATGGATTGAAGGTGAAACCATGGTAACTGTTGGCAGGGTTCGATGAGAATTCGGACAAATACGGGAGTTTGGGGAGAGCCATGGACGCCGAGGAGGTGCTCGGGCTGTGATTCTCCGAGCTTGAGGGGTCGTAGGAGCTACAATTCTCGAATGGGTGTTGCATGGCTGGATTTGAGAACGGCTGGGGAGGCCGGCCGCCGTGGGGAGTTTGGTCGATCATACCGGCGGTGGCCGTGGCGTTGGAGTCTATTAGAGGTGGCATGGATTGAGATGAGCCCATCTTCTCGAGCAACCTCGGCATCCAGGAGCACCGGATTGCGTCTCGGAACGTGGCGCTGTTGGCATCGATCTTGAGCTGCCTCGCTTGCTTCTGCACCCTGGTCCTCCAGTAGTTCTTTATCTCGTTGTCAGTCCTCCCTGGTAGGTGTTGTGCAATCCGAGACCACCTATACAAGTTGAAAGTTTGAACAAAGACCAACAAAAATGTATTGATTATGGCAGAATTAATTATATATATCTGATACCTTGCTGATGTTTTGATTCATCAGTAATATACTAATTTACCACATGAAGGAAGACCATAAACTAAGGAATTGTAAGCAAGTCGATGGAAAAAATGAACATGTACCGGTTTCCCCACTTGGAATGGAGTTCGAGGATCAAGAACTGCTCCTCCGGGGAGAGGTTGCCGCGCTTTATATCTGGTTTTAAGTAATTCAGCCACCTAAGCCTGCAACTCTTACCCGTTCTCTTCAAGCCTAGAGATGTATAAAAGGAGATAACCTATATAGATTAGTATTTATTCTATACAGCATGTATAACTGTGATTTTTATTAGGGGGTAGGAAAAGCTTGCTAACAAGAATAAAAAAAGAGATCGAGCTTGCTAACTGTGCGTAGGTTTAGATGATTACCTGAGCACTTAGCGAGGAGATTCCACCTGCCTTCGCCATGACAAGCAATGTAGTGGATGAGGAGGGTGTCCTCCTCGAGAGTCCATGGCCCCCTCCTCAGCTCCATATCCTCAAATTTGTTGGATCCCCTCCTTTCGGACATTGTTGCCACCCTTCCCAGAAGGCTCTCTAGGAGAAGCTACAAAGTCCCATATTATATAGACCATCCAAGAAGAGCCAAAGCCTACCACTAATGGGGTACAGATTTTTGAAAAAAAGTAGCACCCTAAAGATGAACTCTATAGGCTTCCTTTATTTAAAGAGTTGAAGCAATCATAAAGGAATTTTCGGAGGTCATCCACTCCTACACATAGACATGGGGCTTCTAGTGGGAAAAAAGCAAGGGAAAAACCGAGTTTCAATATTGGGAATGGGTCATTCTTTCAAGCTTCTTTGGGGCTTTTGGAAAGTTTTTCTGGATTCTTTCTACATGAAACGTGTTTGACTGACCAATATATCACACAGTAGCTTATATTATTAGACTTGGAGATTTAGAGAGAGAGAGAGAGAGAGAGAGAGAGGGAGAGAGGGAGAGGGAGAGGGAGGAAGTGGGAACTATAATGGTTTACCTAATCTAGCGGCGTTTCAGCTGCTGGAATTTTGAGAACATCTTCTCTTTAGGTTTCACCTTTCAAAGGATGTCTGCCTCACAAGCACAAAACAAGAGCACCTTTTCTCCGTGCACTCGAGTCTGTTTAAAAGCCAAATTAAGCATCCATTTAAGAGACGGTCCTGAGGTGTGAACATAAGATTTAGGTTGTTAATTATTATGATATCCCTAACTTTTCTCCATGCACTCCACCTTTTTTTCTTATTTATTTATTTTTTGATTGAAGGGGAGCCGAAGCCACCAATTTTACTAAGGGGAAAAAGTTATGCACGTCAGCAGTCGTGTTGAGTTATGTACAGACCAAGGACGAGAAGTTAGAGAGCAAAAAGATTACAAAAACAAGGGAGGAGGGCGTCTGAGTACTTGGCTTAAATTTGGAGGTAGCACGGACAATGAGGGAATAAGCAGGGAGAGGCAGGGGAGATCAACCATGAAGACTGGAAGACTGGTGTGCCACATGATGATGAATATATAGTGATCATCAGCAAGAAATCCAACAGAGAAGATCTGAAAGATTGGGAGATGCTCGGATGGTCAGCCGGCCTACATATATCGAGCAAACCAGTCATTAATTAAACAAGGAGACTCCTGATGAAGCGCCAGAAAAAAATGGCAGAGATAGCTCTTTTGAGAAAATTCTGGTGTTGGGCTCCTTCTATATGGACCAAGATATTATTGCCATTGAGAGGGCTGCCTCCCCTTTTTACCCCTAATTTTAACCTCACATGCAACTGTTGTTTTATTTCAATCATTTTCTCAAAAAATAAATGCACAACAAGCAGAAATCCAACTTCCATTGTCTTTCCCTATTTCTTAAACTCAGAGTTTTGGCGTCACACGTGCATATTACTACATTGAAGAAACTGGACATTATCATTAATGTTTTGCTTCATCACCATGAAGGCACATCCACCGCGTGTGTGTATAATGTGTATGTATGCGTATGTATTGCATGAAGTAGATCTCACATTGATGAACTGAAATATTGGATGTGATCTATTAGCTATAATTTGCTTACATATCAAAAATCAAATAATTTAGAGATCTCTAATCTATGCATCAAGTGGTCAAAAAATTTGATAATTTAAATAATATTTTTTTAATCACTTGATATATACGTTAGTGATCTCCAAAATTATATAATTTTTCATGTGCAAATTGTTTAGAGATAGAAAATCGTATCCAACAACTCAGATGATTAATATAGAATCTATATCATCCAGTCTAAACTTAATCGCATTTAAGTAGATATTCAATCGAGTGTAGCCAATTAAGTTGAGCTCTCTCTCTCTCTTTGTGTGTGTGCGTATGTATAATGTACACATACACTCTTTTAAATATGATTTGGACCACATGCATTATATTGCTATGATCTATACAGCAAAAGATATTATATTGAACATTGCATCCCAGAGAATAATGTCTATGTGCACTCTATATCTCGATAGAAAAAGATGCACGGCATCTTTAGGTAATAGTTGTCTACTCCCCCCTAAGAACATAGGAGAGCTAACTTGATGCTAATCATTGCTTCCTACTTTAACTTTAAATTGTAAATAGAAAAATTCTTTGTGCACCGTAGGTGGTTTAAAAAATTCGATGTGGAACGTACCATTTTATGTGATTGGTCTATATAGCTACCGCTTTCCAACGTGTATTTAATGCCTTCAGTTCTGTTTTTTCGTTTAAAAATTTTATATAAAAAATTTTTTTTTTTTGAAAAAAATTATGACATCTTGTGGCATATTATGACTTCCTATATGCAGAATGCCATAATATAGTCCAAAAAATTATGACATCCTGTGCATATTATGACATCCTGCATCAAATTATGACTTTCTACATGCAAAATGTCATAATATGGCTTACGATGTCATAATATAGTCCAAGATATCATAATATGGAAGGAGTATTTTTGCCTAACCACTATCCAACGCGCATTTAATGCTTGCAACTTTATTTTTTGGTTTGAAAATTTTGAATGATGAAAATACTCTTATTCTTTGAAAAAATTTAAGATATTTTGTGCATATTATGACATCCTGCTTTATATTATGATATTCTGTGGATAAAAATTATAATTTTCTAAACATAGGATGTCACAATATGAACATAGGATATCATAATTTTTTCAAAGAACAGGGATATTTTTATCATTTAAAATTTTAAACGAAAAAATAAAACTGCAGGCATTAAGTACGTATTGGAAAGCGATGACTATATAGACCAATCAGATAAAATGGTGTGCTCCACGATGGATTTTCTACACTGCTCGTGGCGCACAAAGAATTTTCCTTGTAAATATCTTCATAAACCATTTCCTCTTGCTGTGAGGGTGCATACATCTTCACATGCTAGGCTCAATGGATTAATGATATTAATTTGAGACTATAAATTGATCACTTTTTGCTTAAACATGGACACAGATCATATGTTGCAATCGACTAAAGCCTTCCATAATTAATCACTTACAGATGATCTTTTCCTTACCAAGTTAATTAATGCATCATCAGCGCTTAGATTCATATCCTTTGTTTCATATTTTTAAGCTCTTATTTAATTTGTTAAATGATTCTTAATTAAGGTAATCTGCATCATAAGAACCAACTGCATAAAGTTCTATATAATTCTTTTCTTTTAATCATTATTATTATAGTTCTAGAGCAGTTTATGGAATTGTTTGCTTTGTTTAATCCATAAAGCTCATCATCCTATGATGATGGATTGTAAATGTAGATTTTGATAGAACAGATCTCTGGTTGAATCTAAATCTGTGATCAATATTCAGAATACCGGTGTTTAGCTTAATATCCTAGATGACGACTGCCCCCATGATCGGTCCAATGGTAATCTGCCTTTGCTATTAGGACTATGCGCGCCTTTTCCACGGATGGTGATGATAGTTACTACCTATTTCCTTTCTCATTATTGCAAGTGGCACTATCTGAACTGAGTTCCGGGATGCACAAGGCTCTTGCGGCTCTCTTTTCTGGTCCTTTTGGAGAATCTACTTCAGCAGAATTCCGAGCCCGCACCGGTCGGTGCTGACCATCAAAAGTAAACCAATAATGGAACCTCAAGCATCCTATACCACAACAATATGAACTCCAGATAGGATTGGAAGTTATTGATGTCAGTAAGCAAGAAAAAATAAGAAGTAAAATGAGATCTGATTACAGAGAAAAATAAAAATACAGACTGCATTCTTTTTATCGAGAGCAGCTATCAAATTTCTGAGCTAGTGGTTCTGCATGACACCATTTATAGGATTTTCGTATCTAGATTTTCTTGGCTGGTACAAAACACTATGAGAACTTAGTGAGGACAATCGCACTGAAGTTTATGAGGCAATAGTAGGAACAATCACCTTCTCCGAATATTCTCTAAGGTTGCGTTTGGTAACAGACAATCTATCCAGATTATCAGCAATTTAAACCGGACCTACCAGATAACTATGTTTGGTATTCATTTTTAATGACAATCTATAGTGTATTGTTAACCTAGATTACCTCTCATGAGGCAATCCAGATTGCTTGAGCAATGGGTGGCTATCCAGATTATCGGAGATGTGGTAATCTGGTAATAAATATTTTGGATAAAATTGTCCTTGTCCTCTTCTCTGTGTGCTGCTGCTTCTCTTCTCTTCTCACAGTGCTTACCCTCCTCCCATGTCGCCGGTGAGCTGTCCCCTCTCCTCCGCCACCGTCCTCTCCGCGCCTCCTCCCCCCGGCCCCACCATCATCCTCTCAGCCCCCCTCCTCTCCTCCACTGTCTTCTTAGGCCCCCCCTCCTCTCCGCCACCATGCATCTTCTCAAGCCCCACCCCCCTCCTCTTCGCCACTCTCTTCTCAAGCCCCTCCCCCCTTGGCAAAGATCGAGAGATGCGGCAAAGGTGTTGAGGGCAAAGCTAAGGGGGATGATGGTGGTGAGGAAGGGCATCGGGAGGAGGCGAAGCAGGGTGGTGGTGATGGCGATGGGAACGAGACTGGTGAGGCTAAAGAGCGGTGCCGAGGGGGATGGTGGTGGTGAGAAAGGGCATCGAGAGGAGGTAGAGCGAGGCGGCGAAGATGGCAGTGGGGACGAGGCTGGTGAGGCCAGGGGGTGGTGCCGAGGGAGATGGTGATGGTGAGGAAGGGCGTCGGGAGGAGGCAGAGCGGGACGGTGGTGATGGCGGTGGGGACGAGGCTGCTGAGGCCAAGGGGCGGTGCCGAGGGTGATAGTGGTGGTGAGGAAGGGCGTCGGAAGGAGACGGAGTGGGGCGGCGGCAATGGTGGCGGGGGCAAGACTGGTGAGGCCATGGGGAGGTGCCGAGGGGGATAGTGGTGGTGAGGAAGGGCATCGGGAGGAGGTGGAGTAGGGCGGCGGCGGAGGTGCAATGGCCAGGGGGCAGTGTCGGAGGTGCAACGGTCAGGGTCGGTGCCGGTGGCTTGCGGGGTGGGGGGGAGGGGGGTTGGGGTGTGGTGTGCGGGAGAAGGAGAAGGAATGGAAAAATAAGTAATAATAATAATAATAATAGTAAATATTAAAAAATAATATTTTTTTCATTTAATAATTTTTATCATTAAAAAAATTAAATAAATAGTTTAAAATACTAAACTAATAATTTGATTTAAGGATATTTTGATAATTTGATATTACCTTACCAGTAATCTGATAGTCATATCAAACATATCAATCAAGATTTTCAGTAATTTTACTGCAATATTACCTGCGTGTATCAAATACAATAATCAACATTACTGGCAATCTATCCAGATTGCAGATAATCCAGATTTTTAGGTAATCCAGATTATCACTGCTTGGCAATATGCCAAACGCAACCAAAGGATAATAGTTAACAGTCAAATACACAGTACATTATGTGCTGCGGCCATTCGACTAGTCACAGATCATTGTCCATCCTTGGAGTGGACCTTTAGCTTGTAACATCCAAATCAACGATAAAGAACAAACGTACCCCTAGGTAAGGACAGCATGATCTCTTATACACAGCATCATATTCTCCGCAAATAATATGATTGAACTCTACCATTTCTACCGCAGATGCTCCCGGTGTAGCTAAAGTTGACCCCATTTTACTGTTTCATTTGTGTCCCTTTGATCAATAGTTGTCTTATTAAAAAAGAATGCAATTGTGCGGGGAGTGCTTGTCTGGTAGTTGCTCAGACCAAGTTGGATGCATGCAACCCTCAAGTCTAGGGGTATGGTTGAGGATTTGAGTGATGGGAGAAAGGGGAGCACGCTTCTGTGGACTTGGGACACTGAGGAGAAGAATCCTCCAAAAGATGAGCTATTAGCCAATTTACCAAGTCCTTCAATTAATTGGAAGCAGGGAAATAGAAGAAACTAGGCACCTCATGTGCCAATAGTATGGTGCTAAATGGATTGGAGGAATTTTTCCAAATAAAATTATTTTTCTGACAAAACACTTGAAGCGTAGATTGGTCTGATCTGATGATGCTTAATTGGATGCAATTCTACCCACCACCTGGTTGGTAGGTGGTGACAACACTTGGAAGTTTCCAATTTGTGGTGTTGCTTATCCAATGAATCTCATAAAATTATTATCGATCACCTCATGACTCCAAGGATCGAAAACGATCGCCATGATCGTTTCCTTTTTCTTTCACCGATCTGTTATTTCACCTAGTGGACCGTATAGTCTAAACCTATTCGTAGGGTTAGATCGATCCTAAGTGATGACATGGGAAACAATGACAATGATGATGACCAGTATACTTATGACGATGTGAGTGAGGATTAATGTATAGCATCATTAGTTAAAACAAGCTTGTGGGGCTTCGATGGTGGACAGATGTCACATTGCATTTCCTGTGCATGGTGGCCTATCTTTAGTCAACATTGCCCATGGCTTTAGGAAAATATTGGTGACCTTAGAAACCATTGCATGAAGGAATATTGAATCGATTGAAGGCTAAAATTAAGAAGGGATACCTTTTTTCTGATGCAAATGGAGACTCTGGGGTCAGAAGCCTCAGAAGTCACCAGAATCTGTTAGAAGGAAAGAGCTAGTACATTGAAGAGGGGATACTTGGGAGAGCTTAGCGGTACAATCTTGCTTCCTAACGGAATGTTAAGAGAATATCAACTTTACTTAATGGAGGCCATTAGTTTAAGTTCCACTAGCTTTACTGGATCTGTTCTTTTTGAAAAGACCAGCTTTTAAGGAAGGAACAAGAGAAAAGAAGAGAGGGTTAAATTTCTTTTCTAATGCCTAGGCTAGGATCTTCACCATAGGCTTAAAGAAGGTATGCGGAGCCATCTTTTTATCCGTAACATTTTAATAATCGATAGATGATGTCTTATAGTTTGACAGATCTATAATTTCATATTAGTTTCAGTGGTCCCATGCCATCAATTGGTAAATGCGACCACCGCCCGTGAGAAAAAAAAAAAGATTGATTTGCTTGAGGTCATTTAGATGCTTCTTTTGACACGAACGCTGTAGTCATCAGTCAGCAATACATGGGACGTTGATGCTTGTTGGAAACCATTTCCTCCATACAAGATGGTCCATGATACTTTTATGTTGTTCCTAAGCCAATGCCCCAATGAACCAAACCCCAGAGTTTGCTGGTTTCAAGATGTGATTCCAAAAAACAATGTAAGATGTGTGTCTTAGAGAGGTAACATTGCAGATTTACAACGTTGGCATCAGGTGTTTGAATTGCCGAGGAAAAAAGAAAAAGAGAAAATGAGGTGCTTAAAACAGTGTTGCTGGTCGTTGTGCTATTAAATATCGAAAGCAGCCATTATATGTTGAAAATTAAGTTAGGCAGTTTGAATGGAAGTTTTCTCTGGACTAGCTGTTCTAATAATCTTTTGTTGATTTGTTAATTCTGAACAATCATCCAAATTGTACGTCTTAGACAATTCAGAATAAGCCGATCACATATGACAAAGTAAATGCGATTCATGGAGTAAAGAAAGAGGGCTAGTTTGCGAGGAATCACATGTATATAATTCGTCAAAGCCCATATAATAAAGTTTCTGCAGAAAATTTATATAACATGCAATGATGATATCACTTTGCTTTAAAATGTCAATAACATGTCTTATTTGTTATTAGTCTACAGTGCTCGGTTGATGTTATTGTTTGCAACAATTGTTTTCTCAGTGAATTTATTGGTTAGTTGTCGAAGCTGATCATTTGTCCTCGACTTCTGGTGCAAACCTATGGTTGTCAAGAGATGCAATTAGACTGGGGATGGAGCAATCAAGATTATCCCCTATCGATGCCACTTTGGTCTTAAAGGCACCTGCTCAAGATTAGGGAATGAAAGGTGGACTTAATGTTCAAAAATTAGAAGATGAATGTCACATTACATTGTTGGACTCAACCTTTTAGGAGTCATGATACAACTAGATGGATGCTTAACTTGTGAACCGAGCTAGCCGGGATTGTCACTAGCAGCCTTAATGAAGTTACTAAACAGGGGCTGCCAAGGTAGTTTATGGGCAAAGCCTTCTTTGTGCTGCTCGACTCTACTTAACTGGGTGATGGTTTATGACTGCATTCAATATGTTAGCAATAATCATTCTAGAAAAGTAGGTGGTGGAGCATGTGGTCTCACTAACTATTCTTTATTCGAAGAGCTATCAATTTCTAATCATTGATATCTAACTCATCAGAATCTATTCAACATTGGCTTTTTCTAGAAGTCTAATTAAATGCAGATTAAAGTCATCACCTACCTTGAGCTTATGCGGACCAGCACCTAAGACCAGTGTATCTACCTAATTACATTATCCCAATGAATTATTGTCTACGTTGCATGTACCACATAAACGTGCATGCAGCGAATAACAGAAGCTGATTTTTGTGAGCCCTATTCATCAAACAAGTATCTTGATGCATCACTATAGAAATCAACAGTCGTGTTTAGCTGCATGCCCGATCATGTTGGTGCACCATCATAGAAACTAGCAGCCATGATGCAAATAATTGATCTCTCGTCAAATTGCCTTTGAATTGGACAACTCCAGTGAACCCCAAACTAGTATTTCTCCTAAAGTGAGCACTAGGTAAATTTCACATTCACGTTTGAAATATGATTGAACCGGCTAGGTTAGAAGCACTTGAAATTGCAAGTGAATAACTCTACACCACGCACCAATCACTAAACTACCCTATTCAAGACTAATAGCATAGAATTAAAAAATGATATTCTTTCGTTAAAATGTTAGGTGTTAAGTGCTGGTCCATTAGCCAGTTGGCTCCCTCTTGTCCTTATATAACCTCTTGTTCAAGGTACATGCGGTAAAATTTTGGAGTATGCAACAAGTTGGATATGATTTAATAGATAAAATTTTTATAGTCGGACCGATCAAGAAAAAAATTATGATTGGACATGCTTCAGGAATGTCCATCAAAAGATAGATGGCCGCATACGTATTAAAATACTAAAAAAAAAGAATGAATAAATCTTAAAAATATTTAAATAGTTTAGATAAATATCATATAATCATTTTTTTTTGTGGATGTCTCAATATATGTACATGGCAGATGATGACGGTCTGACCATAACTTCTTCTATAGTCGGTCCGACTATAAAATTTTTTTTTTGATTTAACTACTATTGACTCAAGATTGACTTGAAGGCTTTGTTTGGTTAGGTAATTGTCTTTAGCCCAATTTTGATGCACGTGCACCTTAACCTTATCAAGAAAAAAAAAAAAAACTGTAGAGACAAATTTTCCTCAACATCCATGCAGCCTAGTAGAATCGATAAACTTCTTAGATCATCTGAAATAGAATGACTTAACTGATTCGACACAAGTAAGGCATCTTCTCAAATCCATGGGAAATGCTATTTACCTGTGAAATCTTTTCTTTATGTAAATCAACAGCACAGTTACACAGTCATTAAGAAACCTTCAATAATACAACCCTAGAAAGCAAACAGAAAAGTAAGGGAATCTGAAAAAAATAATTATAAATTATTGCATGTCTTCATCTACTTGACAATGCTATTTTCTACATGTGCATGTAGACTAATTCTCTTTGTAACATCAAATTTGTTGTATGTATTGCTTTTGAACCATTCCTTGTATCTTTCCATGGTCTTGTTTGAGTATTAAGCATCGCTAGCATCAAAAAAGAGTATTAAGCATCGATGCCAAAGCATAAACAGATAAAGATGGCTCCATATAGATACCATGCACGTGTCCACAACAACCGAAAGTAACGGAGAATGCCTGGATTGCCGCCAAGTCAACCAATGGTTTTATCACAGCTGCCACGTGGCAGCAGCATTAGAAGTGATTTGGATGTTCTACACTCAATGGATCGGGACCCACAATAAATGACAACTGTCTGTACCGAGCGCGAATCACGTGAGTCTTCCTCCAGGCTCAACGAACCTCGGGATATGGCACGTGAGGCGGTCCACTTCGCTCCACCCCTACCCTCCTGGCTAAACAAGAAAAAGACCACAATAACCCTCTCCGCCCTCTCCGCCGCTGGAGGAAGGGCGGTCTCGTGTTCTCCACCGGCTACCTTCAGGCCTAAGCGTGGAGGTCATCTTCCAGAAGGGCTTCTCGGCGGTGGTGGCGGTGGAGGAAGGGCGGCGCCCGCTTCCACCTCTGGTGCTTGTCCATGGATTTTCGTCTACGGGAGCTTCCACTGGGCCTGGCGGTGGCCGAGCACCGACTCCCCTGCTTCTCCCGCGCCGGCTTCGCTGCTACGCCCTTAGCGTCTTGGGCCAGGTGTAACCCCATTCGATCCCTTTCATCACTTGTTTGTTTATTTGTTTTTCCGTTATATACGTATAATTTGGATTCGAACATGATACTTTTTGGATTAATTTTTGTCGAAATTTTGCCCGTTAACTGCTCGAGGAATTTACTGCTTGTCTATGAAGAGAAAGTGGCGATGCTAAGTAGATTGACAATGCAGAGTGCTGGGCAGTGTCAACTTGGATACTTTTCTTGTCGGATATATGTACTTTGTTAAGGAGGAACTTTGTGGCCAAAAAGGCTTGGTTTTCATTAGCTATGACAACAGGTTTATATGCACTTTATATTGGAATCGATATCCCTACATCAAAGGGATTGAAGATTTGGTCAATGATATGATACATGTAAAGAAAATCTACATAAATATGTACAATATTGGGCTAGAAGTATGTGATGAAATTTGAGTAACGGAATACGTCCAGATTGCATAGCTGGCCATATCAAGAAGTGATTTTTATCACATGGGATTGTATAGCTGGTCATGTCTAGCGAATCTGGTTGCATGATCAACCGAGAAAGTCAAGGAATGATTTTCATCACAGGGGATTGCATAGCTGGCCATATTTGGCAAATCTAGTTGCATGATTTTCATCATACTTGTGTTCCTCATGCGTGTCCTGTTCTGCAAGGCAAAGTTTGTTATTGATTTGGCACAGCTGATGTCTATGTCCTAGGCATAGGTGCAGAAATTGGAGGACTGATGTCGAGAAATAGGAGTTGGATCATCTGATGGTTTTGTAGTTTATCTTTCAGAAGTATGAAAAATTATGGGAAAAATTGGACTGATTTTCATGATGAGTTTTGTGCTGGATTGAGTGGAGAAGAATCGTTGCATGAATAGGTTGTGTGCATGAGGTGATTGGTGAAATGGTATATTATGTGTGTGGCAAAACATATGAGATGTGAAGTTGACAGAGAATAATGAGGCATGAATATAGCTACCACTTAAGAAACCAATGTACATCTAACTTAAGGTGTTATTACATTGTGATTACTATTTAAATCCTGAATTTAGATGGTGTACCTTGTATTTTGCTCAGTTTGTTCAGTGGGATCTGACCACAAATCCAACCAGCAGACTAAGAGTTTACAACATGCATATATGCATACACATACACTGACTTTTTCTAGAATTCCACCAGGAGGAGGATCTAAAGTGACCTTTGGTTTTTATAGGTTTTCTTTGTTCCCTTGAACCCTTTTTAAGCATATAATTACTTGCATAGTTTATTATCAATCTTATTTAGTTGCAATGAGATATTGTTTTAATCAATGTTGTCAAATCGGGATTCGACTCGTGAATCGTCCATGCCTTAATTTGAATCACGACTCGAATCGTGACTCGAATCGTAAGATTCAATAACAAAAAGCACAATCAAATTGTATACCAATCTATTCATTAACGAATACTCAAAAAGATATCCAAAAAGTATAGATAAGTTTAAAATACTAAGTCCAAAACATAAATTAAAAATAAACATGAAGTATCACTAATTCACTATTCACTCAAAAAATTTAATAGAATCTTCAGTCATCACAATCATCCTCAAGGCTAATGTCGTCATCACCGCCGCCGCCGCCGTCATCGTCATCATCATCATCTTCAAGCATAATCATCTCTTGATTCTCTTCTTCTTCCTCTTCTTCCTCATTACCTTCATCTTCTTCTATCACTTCAATATCTTCCTCAACAACCTTTTCTTTCTCTTTATCTTTACTATCAAGATTTAAGTTTCTTGGTCCTACAAAAATATTTTAAGAATCAACAAAGCCAAATAAGAAAATAATGCAATTGTTTTAAAAATTAAGAACTAAAAAAAAGAATTAGAAAATAATTTGCATACCTCTCTTCCTTGTTCTGTTATTAGGTCCCTCATCAACATCAAAACATTCATTTACATCCAACCAAGACACATCATCCGGTAAGCATGGCTCTTCTTGCTCAGTTATCCACTCATCATCTGATTCCATATCTGATAAATATATCGGATCATATGTCTCTCTCTTTTCTTGTCTTTTTTGTTGTCTTATCTCAAGTTGAATATTGTACTTGACAAATACCAAGGCATTCAATCTTTGTTGCTCCAAACGGTTTCTTTTCTTGGAATGAATATGTTCAAATGTGCTTCAATTTCTTTCACATCCAGTGGCACTACAAGTAAGACTTAGTACTCGAATTGGTAGCTTTTGAAGTTCTTTGCATTGTTCTCCAAAACTTTCCCACCATAGAGCTAGACAAATAAAATAAGATAAATTAAATTTAAATTTGATAGGTAAAAATGAATTCATAAAATTAAAATTATAATTACCTGGTTGTTTTTTATTTCTTGTTGATACCACCATGTCCATCCCAAATAAACCTTCAGCCTTCTTAAATTTTTCAAGTTGTGAATCAATGATGACTCTTGTCTCAATATCTGGATACATCTTCTCAATTGTCTTAAACAATCCAATTTTTACTTCAGCATCAGCATTAAAATTAGGATCATATTGGAACCTAAAGATCAAGAATCAAAAAATAAATTTAAAATAATAAAATTTACTAATAGAATAATGTAAATTAAAAAAATTGTTACTTACTTGGGATTAAGATAATATGCTGCCGCATGGAGTGGTCTATGAAGTTGCAAATCCTAACGAATGTCAATTATCTCTCAAATTCGATCATATCTCTTCTTAACATTGTTAAAATTTTTGTCAATTTGTTCTTTTGCTCTATCCATTGCTTCATAAATATAACCCATAGCCGGTTTTGCATCTCCATCAACAAGTCTCAACACTTTGACCAAAGGAAGGACACACTTCAAACAATATTTTGTAGCTTTCTAAAATCTGTTATCACTCAATACAATTTCTTGAATTTTTCTAGCCTCAAATTTGCATGCATAAGTGCTCCTTGCCCATTCTTCTGAAGCAAACATAGCCCTTAAAGCAATCTTCCTGTTGAGTATGCTTCTCAAAGTGAGATAGGATGTTGCAAATCTACTAACCGCCGGTCTTGTCAATTCCTTGTTCTTAGAATATTTTCTAAACAAACTAAAAACCCAAGTATGGCGGTAAATATAAACTGTAATTTGCCTTGCCTTGCCAAGTATTAAAAAAAATTGGAATATTTTCAATGTCACTAAGTATTAAATCTAAACAATGGGCTGCACATGGAGATCAAAAAAGATGCTTTCTCTTTTCTTCTAAGAGTCTACCCGCGCCAACATAAGCAGAGGCGCTATCTGTCACCACTTGAACTGCATTTTTCTCTCCAATCTCCTCTACTAAGCTGTTAAGCAATTCAAACAATTTATTTGAATCCTATCTAACATCAGAGGTATCCAATGATTTGAGGAACACCATTCCACTTGGACTATTCACAAGAAAATTAGTAATAGACCGACTTTTTTCATCAGTTCAACCATTGAACATGATTGAATATCCTATTTTTTTTTCACTCATCTTTATATTTTATCAAACATTTATTAATACTTTCCACCTCTTTCTTCAAGAAAGTAACTTTGGCTTCATGATAAGAAGGGAGTTTCAATCCTCTTCCATACTCTCCAACAGATTTCGTCATTTGAGCAAATAAAGGGCTTTTGACCAAATTGAATGCGAATGCATGTCCATATAGAAATCTACAAATATTTCTAACCACTGGTTCTCTTTTTTTTATCATTTCATTCATTGTCCGTTGTTTACATACATTTTCCCTTTCTTTCATCATAAATGAATCCATAGTTCCCTCTCTTATTTTTGCATTTGGCTCATCTACTTCAAAGCACTCAACATCATCATCCAAATTTTTTTCTATTTCTTTCTCCCCCAATAAATTTTTAAAAAAATTCTGAATTTCTTCAGAAACTGAGTACAGGGAGAAATATTGTTGTGTACCCGCAAGATGATTTTTCATTCTATTCACTCCTCCCCAAAAACTCTTGTTACAATAATTGCATACAAGATGTAATCGATTTTTATTGCCTCCGTTGCCATCATCAAATTTTTTACAATGGTTCCAAGTGGGATCCACAACTTTAGATTTTTTTTCTAGGTGCCATTATTCAATAAAATAATAATACACAATTCCACTGTAAGTATGTAAATTAATTTCTGTTAAAAAAATAAAAATTATTAAAAAATTATCAAAAAAAATTAATCTTACTATTACTGTTGTTTTTATTTTTTTGGATGAGGATTTAAGTGGATAAGTATTTATCTAAAATCAAAAAAAAAAAGAGAAACAAATCGTTCCATTCTGTTGGTGGCAACGAAACGGAACAGGACTGTCACCGACCTCTCCCCGTTCCCCTCTCGCCTCTCGGTCTCGAAGCTTCGAGAGAAGTCCCGCTTTAAAAAAAAAAAGGGACAAGGAAAGCTCCGGTCTAATCGGAAAAAAAAAAAAGGCTTGCAGGCTCCGACAGCTTCGGGGAAGAGAAACAAGGGGGGGTTCGGGCGGCTTCGGGAAAGAAAAACAGGGGAGGGTTTCGAGTGGCTTCGGGAAAGAGAAATAGGGGGGTTTCAGGCAGCTTCGGGGAAAAGAAACAGGGGAGAAACAGAGGGATTGGGAAGGCTTCGGTTTGATAAAAAAAAAAACTTCTCGGAAGGAGAAACAGAGAGACCGAGGAAGAGCAATAAACAAAGCAACGGAAAAGAGGAACCTACCAGACCTACGGCGAACTTGCGGTGATGCTTCGAAGGCTTCGAGCTCGAGGCTTCCTCTTCCCCATGCGACCTCTTCCTCTTCTTGCCGTCATCTTCGAAGGCTTAAAGCAGCTAGAGAAGGGTTCAAAGGTAAGAAATCTTTTTGATTTGCTTGTGTTATTTTGATTCTCTGGCTCTTCGGCTTCCAAAAATGGCGAGAAACCACCATCGGACCTATCTTTTCCGACTCGACAGTATTGGATGATTCCTCGAGTCACATGATTCAGCCGACGGACTCGCGATTCAGGTGCGATTCTTCTCTTTTCCCGATTCTTCATTCCGGTTCGACTCGGCCACGCTGTGAATCGTTGCGAATCGTATGAGTCAACTCGCGACTCGTACGATTCTAACAACAGAGGTTTTAATTACTTCTTCAAATACTGTGCATTTATAACCTAATATTCAAAATGATTTACCAAGCTGTTTCATTATTGTCAGGGTGGTATTGAGCATTGTCCTCTGACTAGTGCATGTAAGTCCCTAGTCTCTATTGCTAATTTACCATCTTTGCTATGTTGTCAGGACGAAAGTGATGTGCCTACAGGAGCAGCAGCAGGTACTCTCCAGGTATTTCAGTGGATTTTTTATTTGTAAGAGTAACTCCTACCGGGATTCGGCTGGAATGTTTTCACATCACATTTCTGTTCGAAAACTATAGGTGCCCTATTTGGTGCTTCAATCTTATCAAAGTCTAGAAACTTGTGTGGTATAAGCATACAAGTGATATAGCTGATTTCATCTGCAAAAGAAATCAGCCGGGCACCTGTATTGAACAGATATTCATTTGGAGGATTTATTGTTCAGTCTTACATCGCTAACATGATGGATCAATATTCTCCAGTCAAACATCATCTGATGGTCGATGCACAGTTCACACCGAGCTATATTTCTGTTTTCTTGTCTTAAGTTTCATTTTCTGTTACCTAAGCTGTCCTTTTGAAATTCTTATATGGGAATTAAATTTAAGGAAGCTACTGATTTGATAAGTTAGACTTCAACTTACTTTCATGCTTTTTCCCCCATTGTTGGTTATTAGAGTGCTTGCAGCGTATTAAAAGCTCTATTTCCTGATTGTTGTGGGAGATGCTTGTCACCCACTGCTTGCAGGAACTGTGCTTGTATGTTCTGTTCCTCCTCTAATATGTTACTGAACATGCAGAAAAAGGGTGGTCATTATCTTGATTGGTGGTCATTATCTTGATTATGTAAGAACTCTCTTTATTCTTCTATTCTAATGAAATTACTCACATATAACACTTGTCATATTATTTGCATGCAGTGGTCTAGTGTGGAGGTATCTCATAACCAAATGGATTGCCACCGTTAAGGTAAACAGTGTCACAATTTTTCTCTACATTCTACGTGATCTGGAATTCTGGATATATATTTATTTGCAGGTAGTATGTGATAAACACTTATATTAAGTCACTAGAGGCACTAAATATTGTAATAATTAATGTTATTTTATTGAAATTTGATGCTCTCTAGTCTATTTTACAGATAATCAGGAGTTTGGGCTCATACAACTCAAATTGGATTTAAATTGGTTCAGATTCGAATGAATCAGGCAACCAGCTCAAGGGCTAATCAAATCCGAGTGTGAACACGACTTACTCATAAAGGGATCAGATGCAAGCTCTCAAGATTCAAGGGTCCAGATTAGAAGATAATCTTTCACATGGATCCAAGTGTGAACATGACTTAAAGATCAATGGATGAAAAGTAATTAATGAAGATCCAAGGAAGATTAATTAAGGCACCAACTCATGAATGCCAAATAGGAAGAAAATCAATGGAGCAAATAAAGAATATGATTCAAAGGCAGAAACCAAACTCTAGATCCAATGGTCCTTATTCATGGCGCCTCTTCTCCCTCTTCTCTATATAAGCCCATGCCTCCTCCCTCTTGTGGAGGAAGCTTCACGCCCAAGAAGTCTACCTAGCTGCCGTCCCCCTTCTTTTCCCTCTCTTCTCCACGCTCAAGAAGTCTAGGGGAGGTCCTAACTCTAGCAACCCCTCCTTTTCCTTGCCACCACCGTACTCCTCTATAAATCCCTTCTCCACATCCCAAAAAGACTAAGAGAGGTCCTAACCCTAGCATTCCTTCCACCATATTTAGGAGAGATCCTAATCCTAGTGCTGCTATCTTTCTTCTCCATTATCTTCATGCTTCCATCTACCTTTCTTCTTTGGAGTTCCTGGACCAAGCCTTCCAGCCATCCTATCGCTGTCTGTACGGAGGAAGACGAAAGATTCAAAGAAGCACACCTACCATCGGACGCAATTAGAAGATTCAACTTGGAGTTAATTGTCTTGTATCATATTTTTATCTTTTTTTTTTATGTATGCTTTATTAGATTAATAAAAAGTATTTTTATTACAATTTCCTTGTCTCTTTATTAGTTTCTCTCAATTTTTTTTTTCTTTTTTGTTTTTTTGAAACAATCGGATTTAGATCCCTGCGGATACGATCCCGACTCATCTTATTTACATAATAGTGAGTAAAATTAAATTCAGTACGCTACGACATGCATTAGTATGTCATTGCATGATATATACTTCATCTACTAGATGTCTCAACTTTCTGGAGTAACTCGTCCTTTTTCCCTGCTGATGATGGCAATGACCTTCAATGTGAAGATTGATGCATTTGCATCTTACCGTGGAATGGTTCCAAGTTTCCATTGAATCCTTAATTATGAAAAAAAGAATCACTTGGAAACCTGCAATCATCTCAAGTGATCTTGTTTGCTTAAGAAATGCTAGGCCTTGCTGTCTACTTTGCAAAATATGTTTATGTCCTAAAACCTTCATTATATCAATTGCCAACTTATTTATCCTTTTGTACAACCTCCATATTGCTCATTTTGGCTTATGCATGCACTTGTTTACGCTACCGCACAAACTTTTTAAACACACCTTTGATGGCCGGTTTTAACTTTTGAAGCATAGATTGTGTATCTGAAAATTTGTGAAAGAAGATCTAATTTGAGAAAAGAAGATGGAACCATTCAATTCACAGTAATTCAACTTTTACTCACTATTATTGATGCATAATATCTTATCTTTGCCATTCCGGATTTCAGATGAGTACACTACTATCTGGTTTATTCTTTTACCAGGTGACACTCAGCTTGGCTGCAAAAGTTTTTGAAAATTCAGTCCCCCTTTGCAAAGAAACATTTTTGTCTTGAGCGATGGAAGATCTACTAGTCCTAAGGTATGATTGCACTATAGTTTCTTAATGCACAAAACTCTTATCATATGATCAACCCATTTTCTTTTTGAAAAGAAAAAAAATGAACCCACCATTTTTTCATGCCTTTTGACCTTTTTCTTGATCTAGAATATTGTTAGTGTTCTAAGAGTTTACTAGCTTAAACAATCATGAATTTGACCCAGATTCATATTTCTAGTACCTCGAGATTTATCTTGACATGTATACATAGTTCAGATGAACATTAGGAAAATAAAAAGCTCTTGATTGATTAACTTTCTTATGAACTGCTTATTAGATGTGGGTCCATCCACAAAAATGCATAAATTGGGTCTTCATATTAATGAGCAGCAAGCAACAATCATAAAAAGCACCTAATCATCCTTCATCACTTTTGTAGCCCATGTGATATAAAAAAGAGCTGCATTTGGTTTGAGACTTGAAGGAAAAAGAACTCCACTTTTACCCAGTTTGAATCTTGGTAAGATGTTGTATTATCATACAGTAAATATACTGTAAAGAAGTAAATCATGTTTTAAAAAAATGTCGGTGTTTACTCTTTACCTCCTCTTCCTTTATTGGTTTTATTTGTTTATGTTTTGGATGGGGTAGGGAATAGGGGGTATTTGATATCAAAGCAAGGTGGAGTTATTGGGGTGGAGTCTGAGATCCAGACAAAGGGCAGAAGTACTGTTTTAATAGGCAGATATATAGTCTTAGGCAGGTAATCAGCTGCCCCACTAGGGACCCAACTGCCCAGGTCGGCCCTGTAAGTGTCTTGGACACCTAGACCTAGGTAGCCCGACATACTAGGTTTGCATTATCCTTTTTCCCCTCAATAAAATGGTTAGACAATAGGCAGGATCTGGGGGCATATTTGTTTTAACCTCCTATCTTGTTGGTTTTCTAGCACCTTAAATTTCATACATCCTATAAGTTTCAGTACTTTAAGTTGGATATGTGTTCAACTTTGTAGTGATAATTTGTAATTTGATCAAGTTTCTTGTGCATTAGCTTGATTATTGAGCACATATTTTTCAATAGTGATACTGATTAACAGTCTCATATATTTATAGGAAAAGATTGTCATTTCACTTACTAACATGTCATGTTATTCTAGATCTTCAAATAATCACGTAACTTACCTCACCTAGTTATTTCTTTTGTTAATTAATTTATAATTCATCTAGTTATTTTATTTCATGAGCAGTAATTTTCTTATTATCCTTTTTAAAGCTATCCACCTGTATGACAACATTTGCCTAAATAATATGCAAGTCTCTTATCACCCTACGGAGTATCTCAATTAATAAAAAACTGTAGTAAAGTTTCATCTGTCTTCTATTCACTGTATAAGGGGAAGCTAGCCCTCCTGCTAGAACAGAGAACATGGAAACCATTCTGCTTTTCTGTCGAATTGTGCTGTCTTTTCTCACTTCTGTTTTTCTCTTTTATTTACACATAATTTATCAAATTATCATGTCCTTACTTATGCGGCTGTCTCTTACAATAATGGATATGGAGATATCTTGTTTGTTCCATGGCATGCTATATAGGGTTACAATGCTGCAAAACCATGCAATGTATCTTAATTTTATGGTTTTCTAATTGTTATACATTTAGATTGAAATTTACTTTCTGATATCCATGTCTTATACTTAAAAGAAATTGGAAACTGTACTACATAAACCTCTGGAGATCCAACCTAATCCAGCTTCTAACAATTTATGATGCGATTATGATAGAAAAAAAAATTGTTATACCTTCTGCCAGATAATAATAATGTTCAACTACCGTGTGCAGGCATGCATGTGTGCCATCACATGTCAATGCATGAAAGTGTAGCAAAATACGAACCCATCTAGTTCATAAATAGACACCATTAAGGATAATGGTTAACAAATTGCTTGTTAATTCTTAAATATTTAGGCATATATAAAAAACATGAGATAAGAGTAACACAAGTAGAGGCCTTCTGCCATCCACTTGTGATTGGTTATGTGTATCCTACATTGTCATTATTTCCTATTGAAGGCCAGGTTAGATAGAAGGATATTCCTCCAATGGTTATTGGTTACCTTGGTCCAGAAGTCATATCAGCTAGGAGTAAAAAACATAAGCTTTTTGGAAATTCTAATTTTTCTTAATCCTTTGTTGTAGTTTCTAACATGGACTTGTGAATCTTGCTTTTGTTACATTATAAGCATTATAAGCATCAGGAGCTAACAAAGGAAAGTTTGAATCTGCCATTATTTGACCTAAAGAAGCTTAATGCATCTTTGCCTGTACCATCAATATTGAATAAGTCTATACAACTCCTTGTAATGTGTGCAAGTGATAACTTCATAGTTGAGGAATTATATTTTCCTATCAATTCATATTTCTGTGATATCGTGTTATCATGGTGAAGTTATGGTAGGAAATGTTACCTTAATTTATAAGATGTTGATGGATATATATATATATATATGTATAATTCACTTTTCACGTACCATGTCAAGTTATAGATTATGATTATATATAAAACAGGGGAAGCATCAGATCAGCTGTAGACCTTGACGTGTGAGGCTTCAGCATCACGGTATTCCTGCGGGCTTAGGTCTAATGTCTTAGGGCAAGGATGGCAGCTTTTGTTGTAAACTTGTAACTGCCAAGGTTTAAGAATGGATCATCTGTCAACTTTTCTGCTCTTTCATGGAAAAGTTTAAGCCAGTAACTTTCATCCCATAGATAATTTGCTGGTAGCCAATAGGAAAGGACATAGATGATGAGATGAAGTTCTTATTCTGAACCGGTAGTTCTCCTGAGGTTTGTTCAAGTTTCAAGGGGAGAACAACTGAAGACAAAAAACCTGTAATTTATATTTTTTTGTATCTTTGTGTGTGCATTTGTGCTTGTGACTTGCAGTCACATTCACATACAAATGTGCATGGATGCATGCACTCACACACATACACATACATATGTATGCATATGTGCATGCATAAGTGTATGTGCATAGACATTTATTATGGAACATTTAAAAGACAATAGGTGCCTCTTCCATCATCTACATTTTCTTTCCTTCTCTTTTTCTGTTTCTGCGGAACATACATCAAGGGTATTATTTTACGGTACTTTATGGTTCTTCATCGAATATAATGTCTTTTAGATTTTCTTCTAAGGGTGTGTTTGTTGTTTCTTTGAAAAGTGCTTTTGCAATTTCTAAAGAAAGCACTTTCCAAAACAAAGTCTGGAAACATGATGTAAAAAGTGCTTCTACAAGAATAAAAGTAGGGGGAAAAAAAACTCTTTTAGGGGAAGTTAGAGAACCTAGCTTCTAGCTTCTCCTTTTCTTTCCTCTTCTGCTTTCTAATTGCTTGCTGGAGATGACTTAAAGCCATCTTATGGACCTGACTTCTAAACAATAGACTGTATTTGCGGCTTCTCATGGTGACATTATTATGCCTTAAAAATATCATTCTCTTGATTATAAACTTTTGCGATTTGCAGCCAGTTTGAATGGAAGGTGTTGCCCATTATGTGATGTTAGATTCTTCATGGGAAACGGTGCAGAAATAATGTTGTCATGGCTGAAGAATTTGCACAATGAACTTTGATTTATTGACGAGATCCTCTGAGGCGTCCCTTTTCCTCTCAGTTTTGATTTAGTGGCATAATTTCACTTGTGCATGCACATTGTTTGAAAGCCCAGATTGAGGTGCACCAATTGAAGGGTGACGATACTCATGCCAATCTTATGATGGAAAAACAAGATTTGTTTACTTTATCTTTCGCGTTTCCAAAACTATTTGAGTCAGTTGCTGATGATTAATATATTATATTATATTATTATAAGTGAAGCCTCCAATTCTTTGTTTTCCTTCACCAGATATGGTTCATATGGTAAACATACTGTTTTCGTTCTACAAGTTTGGAACGAATTGGTAAATTTGTCCACCCGGATGTAACATTATGGGTCTTATCGGAGTATGATTGCCTATATTATGTGTTTGTGTGTGAGTTTCTACCTGGACCCCTTTTATAGCATATGTACATGTAGCATGGTGTCATGCTGATTGAATATAAGCCATTTATTTGTATTTATTGGCTTTGTCTTAATGAGAAAATAGCATATATACGAGTGCTTCTTTCGCTAATTTTATTTTGTCAGATCTGTAATCACCTAGTATGACCATTTCGAAAATAGGACCTCCAAAAAGGAGAAAATGAAAGAAAAAGAAAAGTCTAATTCAGTGAGACATCCTGGCTTGGCTTGGACCTCCATGAAATAAGAATCATTGCTCTGCTTTTTGATAATAAAAATACACGGAACAGTCAACAGAAGTTAGCTACTTGGACGCCAGGAATTTGATTAGAATTTCGAGCATTCCAGATCCAAATTTTTATATCATCAACATGATGATACATTTGAAGGTTTCCGATCAAAATCTCAGAGATCAAATAGTTCTCCTCTAAACCTGAAAAAGGCATATTTTCAGTATGCAGTATAGTTCAATTGAAATTAAGTAGTTGTTATTCAAGAATAAAATGGAAATTTTGTAATTAGAATAGCAGGTATCTGATTTGCTAAAATTATTTGCATAATATTTAGCACATAATTGTTCAATAAGTTGGTCATAATTTGATCTAAAAATCAATGTGCTGGACTACATGGAGAGCATGCAATGCTAGGTTCTGTCTCAAAGAGCAAGAATGGTGCAGATGTTGATGTGCTTTTCAGTGGTTTAAATCTTGGAATGTTATTACTGGCAACCTTTCAAACCCCTTGTCTTATCAAACTTGGACCCCTTATCCTTATGTTGCCTTGGCTTAGCCCCTTACTTTTGCCCAATATGCTATTTATTTTCTTAGCGAAGCAAGTGGAGCTCAAGTGGTTGACTTGAACTATTCCAGATTTTTATCAGAAATTCTTAAATAATTTTATGTCCTATTTTGGGTGGTGACTACTTGAGATAACGATGGCACACTTGTGACCCATGATTCAAAATTTCATTCAGGTCTTGTAAGATTTGTGAGGATGAAACCTTCTTTATAGGTGAGTAGAAGTGCGCCTCTCCAGGGTTTTGTCGAATGATATGGGTTTTGGAATGCATGTTGAAACATTTGTTTCTCTCTCTTGGTCACTATTGCATTTTAAACTGGTGAACTCGACAGGTCCCAGGAAACATGCTATCCTCTTTCTGAATTTATATGACCCAATGTAATTTCCACTAGAGCAAATGAATACTTTTCCCCTCTCCTATATTATATTGTTCATGAAGTCCATAGTTTGTGGAATATCTTTGTTCAATCAAGTCGCCATCCTCCAATATTTGTTAAGCTTTGACTATGAAAAACCAAAGTACTCTATTGCATCTAACTGCAATGAATCTAGATAAGTTTATTTGAACCGAAGGTTTGTGTGGTTGATTAAAGGAAAGAGAACCCAACTCATTGTCTTCCTTTTTGTTTTTGAGAATGTGGGAGGCTACAAGCCACCCAATCTTTATTGAAATAAAGATCTATACAAGAGTACCATTCACTCCTAAGCAGTTTTCTAGGTTCACCATACCAAAGTCAAGGTGACTTGATTTTGTTAGAATAGTAGTAGTGGAACGCCTCAAGAAGTCTGCAACAATTCATTCCTTCAGCCTACTTAAAGTGGAGATTTGGTTTCTCCTCATTTTCTTACCATACCAATGTAACCCCCTAACCTCAATACTTTTGAAAAGTCTCTCTTCTATTGGGTTCGATATAATCGGTCATGTGACATATAATGAGTTTGAGGTTGATGGCATCCTCTTTTCCCAAAGTTAGGTTTGTGTTAAAAATCTTACAAGGTGTTTAATTGAAAAGTCTAATCTGGCTGTCAATTCGTTTGGTTCCGGTACTTGTCAAGATATATTTTTTTCTCAACATTAAAATTAATATTTGTGGTTGAAAGCTGTCAGATTTTATTGCTAGTTATGGTTGAATAAGTAGAAGGTGGTTGGTATGCTGAGCTTTCCATAGTTCAAAGATTTATCCATGTAGCCAACTTCACTTAATGCATATGACATTTAATGATGGATTTCTTGGCCTCAAGACCTATGAAGGCATAGCTTTTAGAGGAGGTGGAAAGCCTTTTTTTGCTTTTATATCCTTTTCGAGATTCACTATTTATGCAGTCATGAAAGCAGTTCCATCATCTTGAATACAGGTAAGGCAGTAATAATATTTTTTCCTCTAAAAAAAAAAACATAAATGAGTTTTTCTCTCTAATAATAATATTTTTATATTTTTAATGTTATTGAATATTTCTTAAATAGTTTTTTGATTTTTTTTTTTCTCTATCTATTGCTGCTTGTTTCGGATGAGGTCAGAAGACGAGCAACTGGACTCTGCGCAGTGGTGCTAGAGTGACCTGCAAAATAAAGTCCAGCATGGAGATTTTCGCTCCAATGAGAATTTTTGACGCTCAAATCAAGAATCAGAGAACAATAGAAGAAGCAACTGGTTCTTTGAGAGGGATTACTTATCTGGATTCTCAGGACTTTAGCAATTTATAGAGAATATGGCCCAATAACCGTGGGAATGTGCAGTTTCGAGGTTGTCGGATTGTTGGACGTGCTGTTAGTGAGCGAAATATGCTAGCCCTTATCTACTCCCGCAAGATATAGAGAGTTGGTTACACCTAAACTTATTCACTCGAGGTGGATAGCTACTACACGTGTCAGAAAACTGGTAGGCCGAGGTAACGGAGGAAGCTCATGTGACAGACAGACCGCACAGCAAATTGGGTGCAAATAGCTCATCTCCACATACCTCAGCTCGATGCTTAGGTCGGCAATCACGACGATACCTCACTGGCCTGAGTTATTCCATGATAGCATGCCGATCTAAGGTATTCACGGTACCATCATAACACTATCTCCCCTACTTCTGAGTCTGAGAATCAGATAAAAAGAGTACCTCTGAAGTCATACCTCGGATCTGGAGATGTGCGCTCTCACGATTTCACATGTGCTTTCAGCATTTAAAATTAATGACGTCAGCCTGACAGCCAAGGCTTATTGTGAATGATCGCGATTGATGGGCCACTCATATGGCGGTCTTCTCGAGAATTTAATTTCTCCAACGACAGCTCTTTGTCTTCTCCTTCGACTTTAAATCTGACTTGCGAGGGCATTGAGGAGGCAAAATGAACCCAGAGCTCTTGAGGAAGCTTAAACTAGCATCGGCCTAGAGGAGGCAGGCTAAAGTTCTGTCCGCTGGTCCTTCGGCTCTAGTGGATGGGGATGTCAAGGTTCCAGCCATTGAACCAACTACCGTGCCTGTGGGAGATGAAAATCCCCTTCTGATTGCTGAGTCCACAGTTTCTCCATTGGAGGCTATGGTGAAAGCTCCATCGGAGGGGGTTTTGACAAAGAAAACTCCGACGAAGAAGCCACAGGCGACGGATGCAGTCAGTCATCCTGAAGAAGCTCCAGTGATGGCAGCGGAGACTGGAGAGTCTTCAGAGCAGGTGGCTCCTATCAAATGCCTTCCCCCAATTGATTTCCAAGCAAGTCCTTCACAACCGGCGCACTCTGTTCCATCTGCGACAGAGAATCTCAAGTCCATGGTGGAATTTCTAAGAAACTTTCTTTCTTCTACTGAGAGATAGTACCTGGACGAACAAGGGATTGAACAGCAGATGACGGGTGCCCTTAAGTCTCTCGCTCAAGTAAAGAGTCTTTGGATCTTTCCTTTTGATCTTCTGCAGCTTGCTGCATTCAGTAACCTTGGTATAAATTTTGTACAAGTTGGGTATTATCTAGCCAACTTCGTCAACTCTATATCTAAAGCTTTGGCATTAGAGCTTACAGTGGCGAAGGAAGAAACATACTGGCTGAAGTGTCTTTTGGAGCAAGAATGATTGGCCATCGTCGAGTTGACCAAGGAAGTCAACTCTTCTGAAGATGCCCTCCAAGAAGCCCGAGAGATGATCAATCGTCGAGATGATGAGTTAAAGAGGGCTGAGAAGAAAATTAAGGATCTCGAGAGTCAAAGATCCGAGGCCAAGAGAGACTGCTGTCGAGCCCACAACGACATAGAGTGCTTAAGGAGGACACTCGAAGGAAGAAGGAGTCGAGACTCTACCCCTTTTGAGGTTCGTTCTCAAAGAAGCCCCAACAGAAGCTCAGCCAAGAGGGCCAGAACCTCAGACAGACGAGACCATAAAGAGAAAACACCTTAGAGGGATGAGGGTTCTGCTTCCAAGAGAGCTCGGGTGACTCAGGAGCCATCTGCACCTCGGAGTGAACTTCAGGAAGTCCTGGCAAATGTATAGTATCTGAAGGAGAAGCTGAAGGAAGAGAGAGAAGGTCAGGTTTTTCTCCACCATCGACTCTTAGATCAGGAGCTTCTCACAATGAATGCCCTTAAAATAATAGATCAGCTAGCAAAAAGAGGAACTGAAATCATAAACCAGACCTACAAGATAGCATTCTCTGTAGGTTTCGAGAGGTGTAAAATAATGGCTTGGGTGCATCTTCCTGCTAACAGTGCTGAGCTTCTGCAAATCAGTTTTTTAGATGAAAGTCTGAAGGCCGTGATAGAAGATAGCACAAAGAGATTTGTAAAAATATCTCGATGCATTGTTGAAACAAATAAAGTCGATATGGCCACCCAGACAGAGGAGGCTACCAGTATTGAGGAGGGCTGTGCTGAAGTAAATCACTCTGATGGCGCTTCGAGACAATGATGTATTTTTTCTTTTGTAATTTGAACTTTGTAATCATTTTGATGCAAATGAATAAAACTTATTTTTGTTATTAATGTTCACTGTATTTGAATGGATGAATGCAAACCACAGTTTGAGCCATATTGGCCAAATTCCGATCCATACTAGGAGATCCATACTAGGAATTTAGTTTTGATTCAAATCATAAGGCATAATCTAAGCCATAATCTGAGCTATATAACTCATACCTGTTGTGCAGGTTTTGAAAGGATCGAAATTCAAATCACCTCCATATGGCAGGTACCATCACATGTCTCTTCATGTCTCTTTGAAAATGATGCAGGACATGATTTGTCTATCACTGACATTAACTACCATATCGACGATAGGAACTATACCTGACTGGCGACCGCCATGCGTCAAGCATCCGTTCAAATATTGCCGATCATGCCTCAAGCCATTAATGCCCTGAGAGAAAGCATCGCTTGAAGATTTTCTGAGTTTGAATTTATTTAAACCCCAGGTGAGATGAAATTCAGGCTTCTAAGATTTTTGTTTGTCCTTTTCTTTTGCCGCAGGTTCTCCTCCTTCGTCTTTCACCTCAGAGCTTCTTTTTCTGTGATGAAAAATGGCTTCTGGAGGCTTCGAGTTCATCCCTCTAGAATTTCAGTCTGAACTAACAAAGAGGGATATGGTATTGCTCCATGAGTAGTTTCAAATTTCTCCGATGTTCCAACTAAAAATTTTGGAGCCAAACGATCGAGTTTGCCATCCCCCCCAGATCGGATAAGCCCCTATGAAGAGTGCTTCCGGGCTAGGCTGAGGCTTCCTCTCTATCTATTTTTTATAACTCTTCTTCAATTTCTTGAAATGTCACCATGCTTGGTAGTTCCAAACTCATGGCAGCATATCTGTGATTTTACCGCAGTATGCGTATTAGCTGGGATTGATCCCAACATCACATTTTTTTACTATTTTTTCAGTCTGAAGAGGCATCCTGGATCACACGGATGGTGGTATGTGTCGTCATGAAAGAGTAAGAATGTTCGTCTATTGATCCAGGATGCTCCTTCTGCTGTCCATGGCCGGAAAGAGCATTTTGTCTTCATCTCTCAGACGTCAGATAAAGATTGGAGGCTCGTCACCTAAGGTGAATCTCAAGAGGATGTATTCAAAGAGCCCTCATTAGATCAACACTTGAAGTAGAAGATGGAGACCCTGCATAACTTTAAGGTTTCGGTGCTGGAGGATCTTCTATCAGTGCAGACATTATTTAATGTCGGCATTAGCTAGGCCGGTCCCCAAGATGCGCATTGGTTGTCTGCCTCAGAGCCGCTCTCTCTCTCTCTCTCTCTCTCTCTTTTTAAATGCTAATCACTTGACCATTTTGGTTGTAGAGATGGATTCAAGTTTGCCGAAGAAACTGGAGCAAAAGGCCCACCAAAAAAGGGCAGCAGCGCCTGCGAGTGGCCGAAGCACCCGCATCAAGATCAAAAGTCCCCTTATGCCACTAGCTTCCGAGTCAGAGGGATTCGAACCCCCTTCTGTCGACGACTTTAGGGTCATGAGGGTTCACTCGGGCTCAGCTTCTACAGCCTCTGATGGGGATCGAAAGAGCCAAACAAGTCGAACCTCCGAGAAAGTGATAAGTGATATATTTTTGTATTTATTGAAGATATTTTTAGTAATTTATGATGCTAACATCTTCTTAAAAATTTAATTTTATGAATAAATTAAATTTTTTTATAAAAATAAATAATTTTAAAAAATATAAAATTAGAGTATATTTATAAAAAAATATATGTTAATTCAATTGAGCAATTTAAGCACTAAAATGATGAAAAAATTTTGAAGAATTTAATGTATATTTTTTTTAATTTTTCAAACAAAAATCGAAGCAAAAATGAGCCAAAATATCCTTAAAAAAGCTTTAAAAAGACCTCCAGTGCATGGTGGACCGACCGCTCGGTCCACAGAGCTAGGGTACGGTCCACGGGAATAGTTTCACGATCTACAGGTGCGGCTCACAGTGGAGAAGGATTCTGGATGCGATCCAATGATTGAAATTCATTCTGACCCAGATCCGACGGTCAGCATCCATTGCTGGTTTATCAGAGGGGTTTTTGTGCGATCCGACGGCCCAGAAGCGATCTATCGCGCGATTGGATGGTTGAGGACATTCTTGACTTTGAATAGGAGATCTTTTACACGATCCGATGGGCCAAAACTTCATCAGAACCCAGATCCAATGGCTGACATTCGATCTGACTTTGATTTGGATTAAAATGAGAATTTTTCGGGCAGATCTGGGCGATCCGAAGCTGATCCGACGGCCAGAAATATTCTTAAGAGATTAAAATGATTTTTAAAGATTTTAGGACTCCTTTTCCTACCAAAAAATTATGAAAATTTTATCTATAAATAGGAGATGCGGGAATAAGCTTTGGGAGAAAAAAAATTGAGTAGAAAGTATAGAAAAAAATAGAAAAAAAAAAGATAAGTTTAGAGACTCAAGAAAAAGGAGAGAAGCCAGTTCGCTCTACGGAGTACAATAGAAGATGGAGAGGTCATCAACCATCTTTCCAACAAGGCTTGGCTGATCAACTTCAGATCTTTGTTATAGTTTTTTTTTTTTATTATTATTATTATTTAAATTCTTTGTACTTGAATTTTAATTTTAATTAATGTAAATTTATTTTTTTACACTTTAAATTCTTGTCTTTTATTTTTATTGCAATTAGATGCTAGGATCTAATTAGTAGATCTTAATATCAATTTATTTTATATTTTTTAAATTTTTATTATTTATTTTTATTACAAGTAGATGCTAGGATCTAGTTAGTAGATCTTAGTATCTAATTTATTTTTTACACTTTTAATTTTTATTTTTCAACTTAAATTATTTTTTTTTTAATTTTATTTTTTTTATAAAATTAAAGATTTCAAATCAAAATCTTGCCATCTCTGTGGATTCGACCAAACTCACTACTTTCTACATATTTTTAATTTTTATTGAAGTCAGAATTAGATTGATAATCACGGTGTCCTAACGACAACATCGCGATCGTATCAATTTTTGGCATCATTGCCAGAAAAAGCATCAATTTTAATGTTTGATTTCTTTAATTTTTTTATAAATTTAACTTACTAACTTTTCTATTTTTTTATCTTTATGTAGAAAAAAATTTAAAAATTTAAAAAAGAAAGGTAAAAAGCTTCAAATTTTGCTTGGTGAGATCAATCCTAATCCTAATTCTTACTATTTTTTTTAGTATTAATTATTTTTTTAAATTAATTTAAAATTCATCTATATAAATCTAATAAAAATTATATGACAAGAGTAGAAACTTAATTGTTAGAAGTATTCATCATCTTAGATTTTTTTTTGTGATCGCTAGAGACAATGTAAGCTTTCAGGTTTAATTAATTTTATACATCTAATTTAGTTGCATAGAACTCCTTGTTTGAAATTGGTTGTGCATATTCATCTCAAATCAATTTAAGGACAACACCCATAACAAGATAAGGTGGAGATCTCATCATTCTTTCTTAGCCCAAAAACAACCAACCAGCATCCTGCATTAACCCAAACCTAGCTAAAATCAAGTAGACATGGGCCCCTAGGATCAATTGAGTTCAGTTTGAGTATTATGGTTAAGTCAAGTATAAAGTAAGTTTGGACTCACCCCTGAAACTAGTGTCTAAGGCTAGAGGTTACAAAGGCTCTGCTTAAGTGGACTCGTGGTTATTTAATTGGTTCCATTAGCTTATCTGACCAATTCAATTGGTGTCTAAGGCAAGCAATGGGAGGACTCTCAAGACCTCACCTCTTACCTGGCTAGTTGAAGGAAGTGAGAACAAACCCAATTTGTATCTAGACTAATCCACTCTACATCGAACTGTTAGGTCTAAGAAATTCGTAGGTGTCTAGGTTTAATTGTTTGCTAACTTGATTGCAATTAACACTTAACCACAATTAATTCTTCTCATCTTACGTCTTTAGGTCTAAGATTTTTCTTAAGGATCTCATCTTTAGAACTTTTCTCTTTCTTTCTTTTCTCTTCTTTTTCTCCTCCTTCTTCTTAAAAAAAAATCTTAACAATACACATATTAGGGTTTGCACTAATACATGCATGGTATAATTTTTTCTGACCTAGTTGAACCTAATCTTGAAATTGAACGACTGATCCATGTTAAACATGATAATCAAATGGCTAGAAATTCTAAGAACCATCTAGGCAGATGAAGAAATATTTTATTCCTTCCATCTATAATCCATCGATGTTCCTATCATTCTATGGGATTAAATATTCTGACTCTAGTCCTGAGGTCGATTTAAACCTGCTAGCCCAAAAATTAGATAAAGTTGACCTTCTTATAGATAAATGCCTAGTTCTAGGTCAACAATCTCCTGCACAATACACACCACCTCCCAATTATTAGAAGATTTGTTCTATCTGTGCTAACCCAGTCCATCATGTTAGTAAATATCCTATGACTGCACAGTTTTCACCTTTCATCCAAGAACAAGTTCAAGTTGCTCCAGGTTACTCTAATCATGTCAATGACCCATTCTTAAATGCATATAACCAAGATTGGAGGAACCATCTTAATTTTTCTTGGAGACTCCAACAGACTCAGACTCAGACCCAAATCTTTCCTGTGCAGAACTTTTAGAATAGGCCCCAATACCAAAATTATGCCTATAATAGTGGTCAGCCTAGTCAGCCTACTCAACCATTCTATTACAATCAGCCATCATACCCACCTCCTCAACAGACTAATCTAGCCGATGATAAGTTGAACCAACTCCAACAAATGATTATAACCCAACAGCAATCTCTCGTTAGGCTAGAAGAACAAATAGATCAATTAACTGAATCTACCATGAGGAGAGAACTAGGTCAATTGCCAAACGAACTAATACTGAATTTTGAAAATGACCCACCCATCCACCAACCACCTGGACTTAGTCATCAATCTAATATCCCACCTACGAATCCTCAATTTGAAAATGATAATGTAATTTTTGAGCTTAGAAATAATAAGATTCTTAAGGACCCATATTCAGACCAGGTGAGAGAGGCTAGTATTGATGCTAGTCAAAATAAAAATTTAAAAAAATAGGTTAGTACTGAGGATAACTCAATAGAAGAATCTGAGCCCGAAACTGATACTAAGAAGAGAGTGGATGAGCTACCCAAGATATATCCACCAAAAGTTTCATTTTCTTCAGCCCTAGAAGTCGGTTCTTCTTCTTTAGAATCACCATCCCCTCTAGAATTGAAATCGTCCTCAGTCATACTTGAGAATACATGTTTAGAATCAAATGGCATCCTTCCAGTATCCATTGTATCGAACTTAATTCCTAAACTAAAAACTCAATTTATGAGCATTATAGAAGAATAAATAGGAGAAATTCTCAACAAACAAGGATCTGGGAATTATCTTACTATAATTAAAAATAGGAAATACTTTTTGAAGATTAGTAATAAAATATTAAAATTTATCAAAGATCATCTTCTTAAGATTGGCAATCCAAAATCATTGAAATTTATCAATCCAATATTTGACACAGGATAAGTAAGAATTGGCATGTTCTGGCTGAAGACGGTAAACTTAGCACTTCCTGGGAGGTAATCCAGCTTTTAATTTTCAGTTTTATATTTTTTGCTATCTTTTGTATTTTGTTTAGATTAATCAAGTCTTACTTAGTATCTTTTGTAAGGATCTGAAGATAATCTTGATCAAGTTGGGGGGGAGAATCAATTTTGAAAAAAGATTTTTGAATCAGGTGACATCTTTGCTTTTTTTTTTCTTTGCATGCACCCTTCATTTTTTCTACTTCATTGAGGACAATGTCAATTAAGTTGGAGGGAAAATAAAAAAAATTTTAAAGTCCTTAAGTAAGTTAGTATTTAGTATTTAAGCATCTGATTATACTTAAGAATCAAGTTAAACCAAGCATTTTAAAAGAAAATTGATGCACAGATCAGAGAGTTTGTGAGATATTGAGGGGTCAAGTATTAAGAAAACTCAATAAAGAGTTAAGCTTAGAACTTAAACAATTTTCTTTGAGTATTTCTAAATTTTTCTACCAGCATCAAAGAAGAGTTAACTTCTTATGGGCTTGTGTAAAGTAACTATACGTTTCTTCATATATTCAAAAAAAAAAAAAATAAGTACTTCATGTTGAGTAACCAGACCTCTTTGCCTAAGCAAGTATTAAGTTTCGCATCAAAAGATATGAAGGAAAAAGAAATTTTGTTGTAAAACTAGTTTTAACTCATAGCTCATTTAATTCGAGCAAGTAGGTCCGAGAGGTATTCTATACCTAATGCCTTAAAACCATCTGGTTCAAGAGTCACTGGCTGAAAACTCGCTACATGGGTCAAACAGAAAGCTTAAGGGGTTAAGACACTCAATAGCAATACAACGTTAAAAAAAAAATAAAAATAATCAATAAATAAAAGATGGAAGTAACAATATACTTGTCCATATGAAGGTTAATAATTTGGAGATAAAGGTAGAGATAATTTGAAAAAATTTAGAAAAAATTTAGTATTCTTAGTTTAACTCTCATATTGACTAGTATTAATACCCCAATGACATACCTCACTCACGCTCTACTGAATATCAATGGTCTTTTGAAACATATTTGGTGAAATTCGAAACTTTAAGTTAAACGATACTTAATTCTAAATTCTTTCTTTACTCAATGACGAGCAAAGTTCAAGTTAGGAAGTGTGATAAGTGGTATATTTTTATATTTATTGAAAGTATTTTTGATAATTTATGGTGCTAACATCTTCTTAAAAACCTAATTTTATGAATAAATTAAATTTTCTTAAAAAAATAAATAATTTAAAAAAAATAAAATTAGAGTATATTTATGAAAATATATGTTAATTCAATTGAGCAATTTAAGCATCAAAATAATAAAAAATTTTTGAAAAATTTAATGTATATTTTTTTCAAATTTTCAGACAAAAATTGGAGCAAAAATGAGCCAAAATATCCTTAAAAAAGCTTAAAAAAGACCTCCGATGTACGGTGGACCGGCCGCTCGGTCCACAGAGCCAGGGTGCGGTCCACAGGCGTGGCTCACAGCGAGAGAAAGATTCTGGGCGCGATCCAATGGCTGAAATTCATCCCGACCCAAATCCGATGGTCAGCATCCATTGCCGGTTTATAAGAGGGGTTTTTGCATGATCCGACGGTCTAGAAGCGATCTATCATGCGATCAGACGGTTGAGGATGTTCCTAACTTTGAATAAGAGATCTTTTGCGTGATCCAATGGGCCAGAACTTCGTCAGAACCCAGATCCAATGGCTGACATTCGATCCGACTTTGATTTGGATTAAAATGAGGATTTCTCGGACAGATTTGGGCAGTCCGAAGCTGATCCGATGATTAAAAATATTCCTAGGAGATTAAAATGATTTTTAAGAGTTTTAGGACTCTTTTTCTTACCAAAAAATTTTGAAAATTTTATTTATAAATAGGGGATCCAAAAATAAGCTTTGGAGAAGAAAAATTGAGTAGAAAATATAGAAAAAAATAGATAGATTTAGGGACCTAAGAAAAAGAAGGAGAGAAGCCAGTTTGCTCTACGGAGTAGACAGAAGATGGAGAGGTCATCAATCATCTTTCCGACGAGGCTTGACTGATCAACTTCAGATCCTTGTTATAATTTTATTTTTTTTATTTTATTATTCTTTTTAAATTTTTTGTACTTGAATTTTAATTTTAATTAATATAAAATTTATTTTCTTACATTTTAAATTCTTATCTTTTATTTTTATTGTAATTAGATGCTAGGATTTAATTAGTAGATCTTAGTACCAATTTATTTTCTACTTTTTAAATTTTTATTATTTATTTTTATTACAAGTAGATGCTGGGATCTAGTTAGTAGATCTTAGTATCCGATTTATTTTTTACACTTTTAATTTTTATTTTCCGACTTAAATTATTTAAAAAAAAAATTTTTTTTTTTATAAAATTAAAATCTTGCCTTCTCTATGGATTCGATCCGACTCACTACTTTTTACATATTTTTAATTTTTATTGAAGTCGGAATTAGATTGATAATCACGGTGTCCTAACGACAATATCACGATCGTATCAGGAAGTAACTCTGAGCCTATCGAAAGTACTTTTGAGCCTACCAACCCCTCAAGTTGTCGATCTTTCCCTAGAAGAGGCATCAGCTGAGGCAGCCGGGGCATCTGGGACTGTGCCAACTGGCCTGAAGCTCGAGGCTTCGGTCTTGGAGGATTACAAGCTGGTGAATGAATTATTCATCGAGATGCTCCTCCTAGCCAACGCAAATAAGCTGCTGGCTTCATCATTTGGGGCAATAAGAAAAAAAGCTATAGAGTGCTTCAACCAGATAAATTGAAGCTCTTGCAGTGTTTTTAGTTATTCTAAGCATATGCTTATAATATTATTGATAAGAGGCTTTCTTTCTTTAATAGCTTGCCCATTATCTGAATGGGTATATAGAGCACTCCTGTGAGATTTCGGTGGAGGTGAGGAAGCACAAGGCTGACGTCGAAACACTCAAAGTCATGAAGGACAAAGCTAAAAAGAAGACTGGAGAGGCCTCCATGAGGGCCGATGGCCCTGAGAGGAGCTGTAGAAGAAAATTCTCGATTGCTGGGCATCCAGGAAGCACAGACAGCAAGAATAAAAAAGCTTGAGGTCCTCCTAGAGAAGAATAAAGCCGCGGCTGAGACAGCAGAGAGAAAGATAGCGGAGGCTACCTCAAAAGCCATTGAAGATTTTCGAGCATCAAAGAAGTACAATGATGAAAAGATCGAGTTTGCTGCTGATGCTTATATCGATGGGAAGCTGCTGGTTTGAAATAGAATTGCTGCTAAGTATCCAGAGTTAGATCTGAATTTTTTGGATGAAGTCTGGGAGCCCCCTGCAATCAACGCACCCCCGATGGACACCCCCGAACCAGATGCTGCCTCTTAGATTTTTTGTTTCTTTTCTTTTGTACTTAGACCTTTCAAAGTCATTGTAAAATTTTTAAGAAATGAATGAAGTTTATTTTTCTTCATACTCTCCATATTTCATTTATGCTCGTATATTTTTATTCAACACGTAGAGTTAGCTTCGATCTAAGAAAGTTAGAATTACCCAAACTCGATTCAATTCCGATCTTAGGAATTTGATGAATCCGTTTCAACTTAGGGGAGATAGAACTATTTTTAGCGAAGAAACTTTGATAAAAATGGTTCCAACCAAAGGAACTCTGGTTCTGAACAAAGAAACTCTGGCTCCAAATAAAGAAACTTCGATTCTGAACAAAGGAACCTCAGCAGCAACAGTTCCGAACAAAGAAATGCAACAGTTTTGAACAAAGAAATTTTGGTTCCGAATAAAAGAACCTCAGTAGCAATAATTTCAAACAAAGAAACTTTGGTTCCGAACAAAAAAATCTCAGTATGGAATGAAGGAACTTCAACAGCGATTTCGAACAAAGAAACTTCGATTCCGAATAAAGGAATCTCAACAGCAATAGTTCCGAATAAAAAAACTTCGATAGAGCTTGTTGGATAGGAGCTTTGGCCTTTTATACCATTTTTATGTTCAAACACGAGTTGACGAATCCAAAAATTCATATATATATATATATATATATATATATATATATATATATATATATATATATATATATATATATATATATATATATATATATATATATATATATATATATATATATATATATATATATATATATATATATATGTAACAAAATAATATTACAACATCACTGATAATACATGTGCAGATTGGCCGAATTTCATGGCCTGAAGAGTGGAGTCCCGTCGAGTTGCTTCAGCAGATAGATCCCTAAATGTACCACTTCGTCCACCTGATAGGGGCCTTCATAGTCAGGTGATAACTTTCTTTGCTCAGTGGGCTGTGAAACTTCAGCTCGTCGCAACATCAAGTTGCCAGCTCGAAATTATTTGGCCTTGATCCGGACGTTATAATACTTAGCAACCCTTTGGCGATAAGCGATCATTATAACAGCGACGTATTCTCTACTTTTTTTGATCAAGTCAAGATTAGTCTGGAGCCATACTGAGTTGGTATCTTCATTATACTCCTCAACTCTAAGAGATGGAAGCCCGAACTTCATTGGTATAACTACTTCAGTCCCAAATGCGAGATTGAAAGGAGTTTCATCGGTTGGTAGTCTCTGAGTGCTTCGATAAACCCATAACACATGATGGAGCTCACCTGCCCATGACCCTCCTATCCGATCGAATCTGACCTTTAAGCCCTACAAAAAAATTCTATTGGTTACTTCCACTTCTCTATTTGCTTATGGGTGACCTACCAATGTGAAGCGATGTTCTATTCCATGGCTTTCACAAAATTCGTGGAGTCGAGCACCATTGAATTGTCTGTCGTTATCTGTGATCGGCACTTGAGAAAGATCACACCAGCAAATAATGGATTTTCAAATAAAATCCTTCACTCTCGCTTTAGTTATACAGGCTAGAGACTCGACTTCGATCCACTTTATGAAATAATTGATAACCATCAGAAAAAATTTATGCTGACCCGATGCATGAGGAAAAAGATCAAAAATATTCATTCTCCACTAAACAAATGACCAAGAGATGCTGATAGGAGTCAAAAGTGCTGTTGGCTGATGCTGAATATTAAAATTTTTCTTGCATCGATCATACTTTTTGATGAAACTATCTACATCTTATTGTATAGTAGACCAGTAGTAGTCCTGCCGAAGAATCTTGTAAAATAAGAATCTATAATGAATGCTTCCCAAATTATTTTTGAGTTATCAAAATAAACAAGGACTGCTCTTTTGTTTTTTCATCAGTTTTTTGACTTGTTCAGCAATTATTTCATATAAGAGAACTCATTGCTCACCAGTTTGTGGTGATATTAGTTGTTGTCAGCGATGGTGTTTTTACTGTTCTTATTTGTTTCTATTTTTCTCATATATCTTATTAAATTAATAACTCTATTTCTATTTTTTACTCGATTTGTATATCCTAATTCATTTTGAACTTTTGATGAGTCCTGTTTTCTTTCTTTGTTCTTTAATTCAGAATCTTTTCTTAATTGGGCACGTATCTGCTCTGTCATTTACAATAACGCGAAGGAGGAGATCCATACTTAATTATTAGCTTTTTTTTTCCAAAAAAAAAAGAAGCTTGAAATCCGTTTGAATACTTGAGAGTTCTTGATGCCTTGGAGGTTGGTTGCGAAGCTCTTCCTTTTCTGGGGAGGGCTGCAAGGCATGTCGAACGAGATTCATTTCCATTTCCATCAGAAAGGTCCATGCAGTGGTATAGAACTAAGCATGAAAAGTCTTGATATTGTACGTCAGTACTTTCATTCTTGCACCCGCTCATTCTTTATGTTGGACTCAGCGTGAAGCCTAACTCGCCATTTCTGGGAAGTAAAGTGGATCGCAGGTCGGCTGTGGATGAAACTGGGGCATGCGGGGCCTTACCCTTTCTAAAATATAATAGAGGGGAAAAAAATCAAATCTATTCAACTCAGTTGGCCCTTTGTAAAAATGAACTAAGAAAAAACCACTAAAATTAAGTCGTCATAGGATGAGGTCCTGAATGGAAGTAACAATTAAAAGATCCATTCCCCGTTGATCAAGTGAACCAAGGTATCGCCACTGGAATCCAAACTGGTGAGCTGAGGGAGGTAGATGACCAAGGTGAAGTGGTGAGGTCGGTAGTAAAGTTTTAAGATTGAGAGATGATTAGTATTGCGGTCAACTTTCTATCACCTATCATCAGTAAAGAGCATCTGCAAGATAAAATCCTCACAGATCGAAGTTGTATCCGACGGAAATCTTCCGATGTTTAAGTCAAAGAGGAGGTTGGTGAACAGCTAAGAATATTAAAAATGGCAGAGTCTTGGTCCAAAATTATCTTACCCGTGCTACTCGTTTACCTCCCCTTTTATAAATGATTCTGATGTAATCGTCGAGTATGTAGTCTCGTTTTTTATGACGTTAGATTATCAGACCATAATCGTGGAGTTAGTGGACTGTTTATTCCTATTAATCGTCGTAACACGTAGTCGATAACCGTTCATAACGATTAGGGTATATAGAGCAGATAGGCCGACTATATATCAGTATACTGATAAATCGGTAGAAGATTTGAATATCCATCGGCTGGTAACTTCGATATATCGATGATTTTCGATCGGAGGTTAATTAAGTCATCTGTTGTTGGCCGATAATAACCGACTCTCGATCGGTCAATCGATTGTGAGTCGGCATAATATGTTCATTCGATCGATGTAGAATCGGAATCGAAGGTTGGTTGATTGTCTCAATAGTTAAAAAATTAATTGAATTTGATGATAATTAAATTTAATCTTAAATTGAATGATACCTATCGGATTTGAAAATAAAAAATAAGAATTTATTTTTAAAAATTTAGTCGATGGAAAATCTTTTGATACTTAGGTTGGTTGGATTCTAAAAATATAGAAGAAGGTTTGGGCAAGGCCGAATTTCTGAAGAGTGAGAGTGGAGAAAAAAATATGCCCAGGGATCTCTTGTCCGTCTTCTTATATAAAAGAGGGTCCGCGTTCCTTATCGAAGTTGGCACGATGTACCTTCACTACTTGGTAATGATTGCCAGGTCATGCGATGCGGATAGGAATTAACTATCCTAATCGTACAGTAACAGCTGATCAGCCATAATAAATTATAACTGCGGTTGAGATCTTAGTCACATTCTCAATGGGCATTAACTATCTTTAAATAAATTTAAATGAGGAACGCAGGGCTCTATTCCGTTCCTTTATTCGATTAGAGCTGTCACTTCAGCTAGCCTTAAATTTTAGCACAACAGACAAAATCGAGATTAGATCGATAAATATACACCATATGACAAGATATCCAGGATATTGATTTGATCCTCATGTCTGGTCACAGGTTGTTTTAAGGGGTGAAAGTGACATGGACACAGCCCATTCAAATTTATTTTTTTTATTTAAATTAATTTAAATATAAATATAAATTTAAAAATTTAATTAATATTTATATTTATAAAAAAATAAATATAAATATAAATAAATAACTATTCGATGAGTATCCAAATATTCAAATCCACATATAATTTTATTAATTTTATATAATATTTATTAATTTTTTAAAAAATATTCAATTATATAAATATGTTATTGATTTGATTGGTCATCTATTTAGTAAAATTTTTGACTTTATAATTATAAAATTTAATTATTTAAATTATATTTATTATTATATTTATATTTTTAATATTTGAATTGTATACGAATTCGTTTAAAATAAATATAGATATAAATTTTTACATCTGAATAATATTTTTATCTATATTTATAATAAAATAAATATAAATACGGATATATTTGATATGATCTGATTTTAATTTTATTTTTTTAAATTATTAACAAGAATGTCTCATCACAATAAAGATGAGAAAACTTAGCTCATGCTTACTGCTGCTCAGAAAAAACTAGGTTACTTGCTCTACCCATCCAAGATCTATCATGCATTGCCCTCACGAAAGTTGAATTGCCTGTCACATGATAACGCAGATTGCCCTCTTAATTTGAAAAGAAAGTGTCTATAAGCATGATATCTTGTTTTAAATATATTGCCTCTAATCATACATATGGAAGGAAGGTAGGGAAGGTGAATCATTCTCATTTCTCAAGGAAAGATTCGCCACAAAAGACTTCCAGTAAGTCGTAGCCATTTAACGCCTCAATTTACGGACCAAACAGTTTAAATGCGGTGGGAAAATTGCCATTCATGTATTTATTACCCTGGCTACTGATTGGTCCTCTTGGCATTTAGGCCCAAGTCACGAAGTCTTGGAGGAGCCAAGCTTTGTCAATTTATGGACCTGTGCCAATTGCCCACCGGAAAATTCACGTGGGAAATTCAAAGATGAGGCATTGAAAGGGTGCACTTGCCTTGGCTCACCGTCATTAAAGCGGCTTTGGATAGATAAATATTATAAAAAAATTAATAATTTTTTTATTAATTAATTTATATATATATTTATATTTTTTAAATAAATAAATTATTTTATTATATATATATAATATAATTTAAAATTTTATTATGATATTTTTAAAAATATTTTTTATTTTTTATTTATTTTTTATTCTCAAATTAAATATGAATCATTCAGATTTCAATCGGATAGAATGTAAGCACGGATGATTGATGTAATATTTTAAAGATTAAAATTATTTTATATTATAATTTTTTTTTAAAAAATCTTATTTTTCTCCATAGGCCATCGGAGGGAGGATGGCGGTGGGGGCAGTCATGATGATGGTACGAAGAAGCCACGAGCACCATGGGGGTTGGGTTGAAGGGTGGGGGTGCGGAGAAGCTGCTAGCCACGAGACGATGGTGAGAAGAAACTATTGGCCACGGCAATGAGGGGGCACGAAGAAGCAGCCGGTGGTGGGGGCAGGTGTGGAGAAGCCGTGGGATGTGCAAAGGGCGGTGCCATGAAGAAGCTGTAGACCATTGCAAGTGGGGAGGGGGAGGTGGTAGTGTGGGTAGGTGGTAGGAGGGTGGTGGTACGGAGAAGCTGTGAATCATCGCGGGGGGTTGGTAGTGCAGGAGGGAGGGAAGAGGATGGAGGAGCAACAGGCCATTGCCCCAGGGGGGTGGGGGGGTTGGTAGCGCGGGGAGGGGGGGAGACATCGGAGGAGGGTGGTGGCATGGAAAAACCACGAGCCATCGTGGGATGGTGGTAGCATGGGGAGGGGGGAAGAGAACGGAAGAGGAGGGCGGTGGCAAGGAGCCGCTGGCCATCGAACGGGTGGGGGGCATGGTAGCACGGGGATGGAGGAGTATGGTGGTGCAGAGAAGCCATGGGCTGCACGTGGCACCAGTGAGACGAGCACGAAGAAGGTACAGATAAAAAGAGGAAGAAGAAAGGGTAAAAAATAATAATAAAATATTATTTTTAAAATAATAAAATATATAAAATAATAATAATATATAATATCTTAAATATCCTTCATACTAAAATAATATATAAAAGCACCATAGCAAAATTTTATAATTTATTATATTATATTATATATAACGTATATTGTAGTATGTAAAAATATAATATATAATAATATTTATATAATAAAAGATATTATAAAAAATATGGATAAATCTTAGTAATTTATTCACGAAGTTAGTAACGTAAAAGAACATCGATAAATTATTTTTTTATCTAAATATTATTAAAAAAATATTTAGTCAAAAAAAATATAAATTTTAGGATAAATATTTTATCCTAAAAAAAAAAAAGAGACCCAACAGATTAAAAAGCTTCACCAAAAATTTTTGATGCATTGCTTGACTTTTTATTTTTATTTTTTTTTCTTGGAACTTGTTCTTAAATAAAAACTTTGGATATCTTCGAGCTCATGATACGTAGAAAGAGATACCTGTCTCAGGTTTCTTCTCCGCTGCACCTCTGTAAAACATTTTCTCTTGGTTCTCAGGCCATCAGAGAACATATTTCAAAGTTTTTTTGATGGAGAACACATCAAAATAAATAAATAAATGTGGATCACCTCCACTACACACAGAATTTCTTTTCCACGAGGTTGTGCAATGCACACTAAATGTTTGCTGGCATATTAATGGGGCATATGAATGTGGCACAGCCTTTCAAAACAAATCTTAAATCCCATTATGTTTTGTGTAGGTCCAGCAAGACCATATCTTATTCCACTTAGTGGCAGAGGTAACCTTTTTTTCCCCTCTAAATTCTTTTGCAGATGAAAATCTTTTAACATACTCGGATTGTCACATTACAATTTACAACCTCTCTCTCTCTCTCCCCCCTCTCAAATAAAACTTGAATATGTGGACAAGAGATAACTAATATTTTCAGCATAATTTCTCCTCTACGTATAACCTGATTTCTTTGACATGGTGAACCAACAATATACATGTCATAGTTCTTGGTCCCAACTTATCGTTACCTTCCCTTTAATGTTACATCTCTAATAATTAACGTAAAGCAACATTTCAAGAATAGTGATTAAAGAGTTAACCAAATATTCCGTTCAGTGATCCCAGTAAACTACAGTACTATTATTTGCAATATAAAAGGATATCCTCAATGTAAGAAGTACAAGATCAAGTTTTTTTGAGGAAAAGTTATTGCTTTTAGATTGAACTAGGTAGGGTGCCTATTATTAAGAGAAATTTCAAGCAAGGTCAAATTTTTACACCATTATTAAGATCGGACTTATGTTTCTTTTCACTATCTAGTTCCCTGATCATCGCAAAAAAGCATCTAGGAAGAAATAAATTCTCTGTTGCAAAGGGCATAACATATTTCTTGGAATAAATTTTTTTTGCAAGAGTCAGGCCTGTAGTCCTCCACGTCCAAATCAAAAATAGAGTCTCTCAAGTCTCAACCATCTAATGCATCACCAGAGCCTTAAAACCACTAGAAACATAAGGCGAACACATGATATAATAAGTTTTCAACCCTTATAATAGAAGCATTTCAAGTGCTTTGGTATATTACTAGTGGTACCTCTCAAATCTTGTCCTTCCATTTTTGTAGGATTTAGAAATCGTAAGGACATTTTAGAGATGAGGAACTTTAAATGAATTTGATATTTTGATTAATTGGAATGAAAAGTATATATGTGTATTCATGTATTTATGTGTATATGTATATAACTATTGCTCCTTCAAGAGGAGAGGATATCTACTCTTTTCGGTGTCAAAATTAATAATAAGCATTCAAATTAGAGATCTCCTCTCAAGAGGAGAGACTATTTACTCATTTCCACCTTAAAATCAATAATAGAGCATCCAAATTGAAAAGCCACATTATTAATCATAAGACATTTGCTATAGTACTCTTTTAATAATATCTTATTTTAAAAAATATTTAAGACATTACATTACAACCATTTTTTATATTTTATTTTTTTTAAAAAATATTTTATTATTTTTAAATTCTCCTCTTTTATCGTAGCTTTTCGCCGCCGCCAACCTCTCCACCACCGCCACTCGCCTCCCCATCGCCTTTCCCCTTTCGCCACCTCCTTCCTCCTCCACCTCCGTCGCTTGTCTTCTCATAACCACATGCTGTCCCATTTGTTCCTTCTCCTCCGCCACTCGCCTCTCCAACACCGCCGCTCGTCTCCCCACCCTCTTTTCCCTTCCGCCGCTTGGGCTGCCACCTCTTTCCTCCTCCACCTCCACCGCTCACTTCCCCACCCCCTTCCCTTTCCATCTCTCAAACCCATCGCCCCCTTCAGCCTCCATCGCTCGCCTTTCTACAGCCACGCACCGCCTCTCTTCCTCCCCTCCTACTGCTTGGGACCGCTGCTTGCCTCCCCACTGTCGTCGCTCGCTTTCCTACTTCCCCCTTCTGCCTTCTCGTACACCGTTTGCCTTCCCGCCACTATACGTCGACCCCTGATGGGAAGGATCGGTGGTCCATCGAGATTACACATGACTTCTAAAAGGCCCCAATCAGCTTTTTAGTTTCTGGATTACACTTAAAATTTGAGTTATTTACCACACTAATCATGTGCATAATTCATTAAAATTGGTTGCTGATAAACAAACAGATCGATGACATCCATCTTAAAATGGATAGTTATAAAAAAATCAATAGTAAAATGACTAAAAGAGGCCTTGGAGCACTGCAACAAAACCATTAATTATAATGTATGCTACAAAAAGTGCTTAGAAATCAAAAACCATATATCTTGACGTTATTTAATCTATGCATTAAGCAGATACAAGATAAATAGCTAAAATGACATGGGACCATATTTTGATCTGAATATTAAACTCTGATGATTTTCAATATAGACATATTTTAACATATATAAATAATAATAAATAAGATGAATTCATGATTTAAATATTTTATTCTGTATTTTACCATACTAACACAATAAAAAGTTCACTTTTATATCCACATGATGCATAGGTTAAAAAGCAGCAAAGAAATATTTTAATTTTTAGAGGCATAAGCCATGATTAACAATGTGAATCTTTGATTTGGATATATCTCTCTTAGTTTTGAAATCAAGAAGAGTAAATACTCTCATTTCTTGAAAAAAAAATAGTTCATCTTATATACATATATACATACACGCATACATACATAGATATATATATGTGTGTGCACGCATGCATTGACATACAAAGACTACTGGATGCAATTCAACAGTTGACGTTGTGACAAAAAGTTCAACCATTTTTTTGTACGAAGGATATAATTAAAGTCATCAATAATTATTAAAAAAAAAAAAAAGTGGCTACTAGATTGATCTAAAAAAATCCTCTCTCTTCTTACCTGGCAAGAATAGTGCCATTTTTGGCACTTTATACTACGGCATCCCTTCCAATCAATGTTCCCACTCTATTTAAATCTAACTACTATATATTTTTCAGCATAAATCCAAAAGTCGGGGATATATTCTGTGAGACTGACCCACATGGCAAACCCAACCCCAGAATTTGTATGTGCCACGTTCCCATTCCTTCAATTTAGGGGCCGTATTAGAAACGATCCCATCAGCCCTTTCCTCCATCCCTGTCGCCGCCCAGAGGCACCTCTCGTTTAAACCAAATTGCAGCCTTCCTCCAGAAACTCCTATGGAGGACTCAAAATCTCAATACATGGCAGAGTTCTTGGAGAGTTTCAGCTGCCTTAAGCCTTCTCTCTCCTTAATGGAAATTGACTCAAGCTTGGAGCTGATGGGCCAGTTTCCAGAGCTTAACGGCACTGCCCTGGAGTATTATTCCAGCATGGGACTCACGGGCTTCTCCAGTGAGAATTATTCTTCTCTCCAGCCTGAGTTCTCCGTGCCACTGGCTGATAACTTGTCGAGCTTTTTGCCTCTGGAGTGCGCGAAACCAATTAGTGTGAGTCGGCCGGGGACTTTCGACGGGGAGCGGAGTCCTGCAGGGGGCAAGAAAAGGAAGGAGAGGGCAGCACCCGAGACCAGCTCGACCAACTCCTCCGAACCACCTACAGAGAGTCTTTTAAGAGATGACAAGTCTAAGAAGAAAAATGCATGTCTACTTAATTTGCCCTTGCCATTCAAATCTGTGTTTATTCTATTCATTCTTTGCAGGCGAGAAGGGTACTAAAAGTATGTTGTCTTCTTCTGTATTAAATTTTGCCTTTCAGATTTCGGGGAATGCGAAGAGAGGGAGGAACAATTCAAAGGAGGTGGAGAAACCAGGGGAGGTGGTTCATGTGAGGGCAAGAAGAGGCCAAGCTACTGACAGCCACAGTCTAGCTGAGAGGGTAAGATGGCAATTCCACAAACTCCAACCATCCATTTTTTTTTTTTTTTTTAAAGAAAAATTCTTTGGGGTGCCTCCACTTATTAGAATATTGAGTATGCCACAGTGATAATGTTTGATTTCAGTGACTGCATACAATGTATCTAGCAGTTCTGTTATGTCTGCTTCTGCCACCTTCTAATATTAATGAACTTCATATTGCTCTACAGGTAAGAAGGGAGAAGATTAATGAAAGAATGAGATGTTTACAGGACCTTGTTCCTGGATGTTATAAGGTACTCTCTGAAGATAAGCCTTCGCCCTACGATTCAGTGTATATCTACTACAATGCTGTATTCTTTTAAATGATCTAAAGATTGCCCCATGTATAACTTGTAGGCCATGGGCATGGCGGGAATGCTCGATGAAATAATTAACTATGTGCAGTCGCTACAGAACCAAGTTGAGGTGAGCCATTTCTTACTCGTTGTTTTCAAATACATAGGAGTTTCTTTTGTTCCATTTTCCTGATCTCTGTTCCTTTCGGTCTGTGAGCAGTTTCTTTCAATGAAACTTTCGGCGGCGAGCTCTTTCTATGACTACAACTTGGACTTGGAAGCTACGGCAACACCACAGGTGCACTTTGTACTAACCAACAAACGGTTCATGTGTAGTGAATAGGGAGAGGCAGATGAGCAGGGACCACAACTTGCTATGATGATGCCTGAACAATAAGAGTACAGTTAAAAGACTGCTCTAGTTTAGTAAATTATAAGAAAAATAAAAATCTTGCTTGGAAGGTTGAAGAGGACAAGATTCTAACAATCCTGTCAGCTTTTCAACTATATCTACCTCCCCACGTCAAAGAAGTTTCACACCTCTAGTAATTAACGTGACGACAATTAATGCTTGGGGAGAGGAAATCATAGAAGTTTTGCCATTCAAATGATATGAAGTTAAAATTTAAAGGAGCATTGAGATATCTTTGCCAATTGCTAAGCTCAAGTAAGTGAAAATCTTGCATACGTGATAAGAACTAGACATTTACCTTAACATGTGGATTGTGTGATCAGACGGTTTTCAATCGCATCGAGTATGAACCCTCCTTTTTGTTTTTCTTGCATTTAACATAACTTTTGAACCCTATGTTTGTTTAACAAACCAATGCAAGAACCAAGGAAACCCAAAGTTTGATTGATAAAAGCATTGCAAATTATAAAGAAATAACCAAAAGTATTTTCAGAGCTCACCATACAAATTTTTAGATTTAAAGAACCGTCAATTAGCACTTCTCTTCTCAACACTCGAAAGAGGTTGTAAACAGCTTTTCCTTGATAAAAATAATAAATTTGACCTGATTCAGAGAATGGCTTAGGATGCCTTCAAACTATTATGATACATGTACAGGAGGAATCATGCAATGCTAGTCCTTTCCAACTAGCTTGCATTTGTTTTTAACCTTATTTCTTACCTTTAGACATGTATTTAACTCCATACCCATGCATAATTATGTGCTTATGCCTGTCTGCATCTGAAGTGGCGGGTTTATGTGGGGTTAATAATGAAAGGGCGTTGTCTTGTTGCAGGTGCTTAATGCGTGCGAGGCCCACGATGTGGATAGGGTGCTGAGAGAAGGATATGGGTGTTGCACCACCTTCCACTCAACAATGCCCTTTTGACTCTAGTTTTGGCTCTTGGCTCTGCCATGTCTTCAGCCACATACTTTTGCACTGCCTCATCCCAGCCCATTTCAAGAAGCCTACGCGGCTGATACCATGCCATTCAAACGTGCACATGCATGAACCATTTACTTCCCACACGAGTAGGGCAACACATGACATATCCCATGTCATGTATCTTTCTCATCTTGTAATTTACTATGAAAAAAAAAAAAGAACAATAATAATCTTGTCATTTGACATTCTTTTTATTGTGCCTTGATCTTGTTTTTCAGATAACTAAGGTGTCGGTTGTAGTTGATTATAAGCAGCATGGAATTAGATTTTTCAAGGAAAGTTTCAAGTCTGATCAAGTGCCTACCAATAATTCACCTTGTATTTTGATTCTTTAGTGTATGAGGTTGGAGAATAAAGACAAGTTGGTCATGATGAGTGTTGAAACTCCATATCAGATAGCCATTGGAAGCACCTATTTTCCTAAAAATCAAATGATCAAAGTTGAAGCATCATCCTAGCAATCCTTGCTGATCCTGCAACACGCATGTAAAGCCCCAGCAGTAATATGTACCGAAAATTGAATCAAAAAAAAAAAAAAGGCTCCAATATAAATTGTTGGTGAAGTTGCAAATCCTATCCCAGCCAACTTATATTCTCTATCTGATCACCTTCTCACAAGCCTAACTTAAATCATATAAAATATAAATATATTAATTACTATATATGTATAAATGTGGAATAATGTATTCTAATTATTATAAATACTAATAGATTTATGTGTTTATAATTCTTACTCATACACAATCTAACGGAGGTAATATTTGCATTTGTAATCTTAGTTACAACAATTCCAATTGCAACTACAATTTCTATTATACAATTAAAATTAGAGGCAACAAAACAATTCCTAAATTTACTCAATATCTGCCTTTCAAAGAAAAACCTAACTTTCTACCAAAAAAAAAAAGAAAAACCTAACAAGGCCTGAGCTAATGGCACTAATTATGCGCTGATCTGATTAGCTAAGCACATTATCTTTTTTTGGGGGTATAAATGAACAGTCACACCATTATAGTGTGAGCACAGTTTAAAAAATCAGAATACAAAATATTTTTCAGAGTCAGAAGCATCACCTTGACGTCGAATCCAGTCTCTAGTATGCTCAGCAACAAATGAAGCAATCCAAGATACAATACTATTAACCTCCCGAAATATATGCCGCATAGTTGTCACGATGGAGTGACGAAAAAATCTCTAGATGTCATGGAGAAGCGAGTAAACATCCAAATACTTTGCCTCATCCCAAATTTTACTAATGACTGTGGTGGAGTCATCCTCAATGAAGATCCTCTCTGCTTGCAGCTTCTACCTCACACAAATGATGCCTGCACAAGTGACACAAACCTCTGCTCCAGGAATGGACGGCTCAAAAAGATGTGAGCCCTCCGCCACCAACAATCTAGCATCTGAATTCCGGATGATAGTATGTGAACCACCTCTGTCATTTCTGACATAGCCATTGAAGTTAATATTGATAAATCCCAATGAAAAGATTTTCATGAAATGAACAAAACCCTCTAGATTGCTGTAAGCGCAGCAAAAAAGTCTCAAGAACTCGAGACAATAAGACTCAGACCAGTAATATCGAAGTGGCAATATCTCGCAGTTAAGTAACATACTCTCTCAAGCACACATTGTGTAAGCACAATCTCAACATCGAACATAAGACTATTTCTAAATAGCCAAATCTGATAGACGATGTACACCATCTTATCACCCCCGAGCTAAACGCATTGTCTTTACCTAAAAGCTTTTGCCCTCGACAGTTGAAAGATATTTGACAATATTATATATCTTTCCCTGTATCAGTGGTCTCATCCTTCAAAATCTCTAATCCTCACAAAGAAGAATTCTGTTCCCTCGCAATGGTAGATGCGCAGCACCAAGAATGCTAAAGATGAAAAGATAGCCTCGCTACATAACAAGAAATATCACGTGTATATGAACACCATGTAGACGACAGAGCTGCTTGGGCTTGAAAGCAACACCATCTCTATCACACGGATCCTATTCCATCAGAATATATCACCTTATACTACCAGTTTTTACTCTATGAGCATCAAAATTAAACTCGAATACGTGCCCCGCACCAGGTAGACCTATGCAAATCTTATTGTTATCAGATATATTGATTCAAACTTCTTCAATCATTCTGTAGCCCATGCCAAAGACCATCGAGCCTGTTTGGGAATTCCGGTGGGATTAGGCTACATTTTCTATAGGAATCGATATCTGTTAGCCTGCCTAATTCGTGTTTTTCTAAATGCCCATCATGGTCTTGACCTAAATTATATCCCATCTATGGAGGTTTTTTGTTTCCATAGGACTGGGCTGGAGAGGACTTGGGTTGTAACCATGATCCAATGGAAAATCCAACCCAATCCTACTAGATTTTGCAAATAGGCCCTCATCTGTCCCTCCGGGGCGACCCAACCGGACCTGCTAACAACTGCAAGAAGGGCATACATCAATGGCTGATGTTGAATATAAGAAGCTGCATATCCACTGAAAACCTCAATTCAGAGGGTGAATGATTGCAAACGAGGAAGTTTTCCAGGCAAGATCCGGGAGTAGATCTCATCCTTTTTGGTGTTGTTATTGGGTGAAAGGGGGGATGTTCGTGATTTGGCAGATGCATTGAACCCATGAAAATTTTGGCATCCTTTGAGAAAAGAACTGCTTAATGGACCCTTTTAAGGGATGGGTGTCCGTTATGATGGACCCTCCAAGCCATAAGTGGGAATCATGGCCGGATGGACACCATTCACCCTTTAACTTCCATCCCTCCAGCAACATGGACAGGAGATCAAAGTCCTTGGCACACGATGGTAACGTGGGTTGAATTTGTGAGGATTGAGTTGGATTTGGCTTTTGGGAATTAAGTAGAAGGCACCGGCAGATCGCTGGCTGTGGAGGTTGGCAGTGAGTCCTCAATCCTTGGGAAAGAGCATGGTACGAGATATAGTAGGGAGGTGTGGGATTTTGTCTATCTCAAAGTTGGCATTTAAACGAGAGTCAAGGGAAAAAAGTGCCAGGAAAGGGGAAGAAAGCTGAGTAATTTCATCGAATCTCAAGTCCCTTGCAATTCATGCATGCTTTGAGGTACTATACTTACCTAGTTTGGCCATATGGTTGACATATATATACTGGACTTACAATTAGTTAATAAGAAAGAAAAATATGACTTAAATATGCTCTAAAAATTGCTTGCCTAATGGAGAAACTCAAAAATTTCACTCGACTAATATGCAGCTTCCATTGTTCTTGAATATGGTTGCCACATGACATCGAGGAGCAATATAAAAGATGTAGACCAGTTGAGTCATTTTTTGTAGTGTGATTTCTCACACACAGTTTAACGGAACCCAGCTAAGTAGCCTCAAGTGGGTCGCACTGCCTGTTCGATCACCCTATGCTTTAAAGTTAAGAGTGACCAATCTAAAATCAAATCTAAATAGATAGCCAGTATGAAAGCATCAATTGCGAAGAATCTGAACCCCATGTGAATGGAATGTTCTCATTGTCATGGCCAGTTATCCAGCTAAGCTAGTGCTGGACTCGAGCAAACAAGACCCACTACTGGGTTGTTAGAATAGAGAAAAAATCTAGAGGCATCAACTCACTTGCAAATTAGACCTTGGACCACACCGCGGGGCGTGTTTTATTGCGGCACCGGTCGTTCACCCTGTTGATGTGTTGCTTCGCCCGAGATTGCATTTGAACAGCGCAATGTTCCTCCGCATTGTTAAATTAGAAATGAAAGTGGTATGGATCATATCTATTCAGATCTATTTTTATAGTCGAATCAATTTAGATATAGATAAAAATTTATGAATTCGATTAATATTCATATCTGTATCTATATCCGTAAAAAAAAAAAAGATATGGATATGGATAGACAACTATTTGATCCATATTCGAATATTTGAATCCATATGTAACTCTATATAATTTATAGAATAATAATAAAATGATATATAAATATTAGAAGTAGCATTCCACATTGACATGTATATTATATAATCTGTATAATAATAGTAAAATGATATATAGGTATTAGGGATAGCATTCTATATTGACACGTAAAATTATATGATAATCTCCCGCAATGCTATGTATCAAGTTTTATTTTTATTTTTTATATTTTTTAAATAAAAAATAAAAACATAAATAGTATGATAAAAAATAAATAATATTTTAAATCTATCTATTTATATCTATATAATAATAGTAAAATGAGACACGGGTATTAGGGATGGCATTTCGTGCTGATACGTAAGATTAGAGGATAATCTTCCACGACATCATGTGTCAAATTTTTTTTATTTTTTATATTTTTAAATTTTATATAATATCTATATAATAATAGTAAAATGATATACAGATATTAGAAGTGGCATTCCGTGTTGACACGTAAGATTATAGGATAATCTCCCACAATATCATGTATCAAATTTTATTTTTTTATTTTTTAAAATAAAAAATATAAATATAAATAGTATGATAAAAAATAAAAAATATTTTAAATCTATCTATATAATAATAGTAAAGTGATACATAAGTATTAGATGTGGCATTCTACGTTAATACGTAATAATAATAGTAAAGCGATACACGAATATTTGGGTGTCATTTCGTGTTGATATGTAAGATTATAGGATAATCTCCTACAACATCGCATATCAAGTTTTATTTTTTTATTTTTTATATTTTTTTAAATAAAAAATAAAATCATAAATAATATGATAAAAAATAAAAAATATTTTAAATGTTGAGTACTGCATGGAGACGTGGCATGTTAAGCATTTACGAAATGCAGCAATCTTCACTAATTTGGAAGGTCATTTTTGGAAAGAAAAACTCTAAGAGATCCTTTTGATCTCATCATGGGATTAATTGGTGAAAACAATCTTTAATGTAAAATGTTATCAATATTATCAATTAAATCCCTATAATGTGGAGATTGAGTGCTAGTTTTATATAGCACTTTTTATTTTTTTTTTAAATATATAATCATATAAATATGCTATTAACTTGATTTATTATCTATTTAGTAATATCTTTGATTCTATAGTTTAATATGTAACCATACTTTTGATAAAGTTTAATTATCCAACTTATATCTACTATTATATTCATACTTTTAATATCCGAATTCTATCTGTATCTTCATTTAAAACAAATATAGATATAAATTTTTATATTTAAATAATATCCATATTTATATTTGTATTTCTCAGATAAAACAAATATGGATATGGATATACTAGTATCCGATCCGATTTTAACCCTATGTTAAATTCTTGAGGTGTTTAGCTTTGTTTAGATCTCCGGCCCAGTAAGTGCTAGCTTAGCTTCTCGTAGTCGTCAATTTTCTTCTACTTGACTCAATGAAGCTTTAATAATTGAGAAACTCTCTATGCATCTCGGGCAGTGCAGAACCGCACACATCGCCCGTGGTGCTTGGTTCACGTGCAAGATTGGGATGTGATGCGTCGAAAAAAAAAATTTTTCGTCAGCCCCATACAGAAACCAATCACCATGGATGGTATACCTGGTTCTGCACCGCCTGCGGTGCACAAAAAATTTTTCTTAATAATTACTCATACTTGGGGGTGCAAACAAGCTGGGCCAAGCTGAGTATAACCTGCTTAAGCCTGATTACGTGAAAGGGGTACCTGAGGGATCGACAAGGATTAGCTCCAGGGAAAGACAAGTGCTTCAATAGCTCACCTTAAACTTTGGCACCGTCGGTGCCCGTGCCAGGGATAGGTTCTGGGTTCAAAATCTGGAGGGAAGTGCCCCTCCAAAGAAGCCTAAAAAGGAAAAGGAACCCCTCCAATTTTTGGTTCCTAGTGATCGGTAATGGAGCTCTGAATGGAGGTTCGACATCACCAAGGCGATGGTGTGAGAATAGATTTGGCAACTCGGGCATACCGTCATGCAGGATCATACCAGAACCTGAACCTCCTCCAAAAAATACCTGAGAGTTTTAGTGTGCAGACCGGGCCTTCTTTGCGTCCAGCCCAAAGAGTTGGGATCCGCCATAGAGCGAATCCTAGGCTGGCCCATTAGCTCAAAGAGTTGGGGTTATATCTTTTTCGCGAAAGAAGGATTCACCTTCCTTCGTGCGAATCCATCATCGTATGCTGGTTTAAGATATATAAAGGCAGATGAATGAATGATGGAGTTTGGAGTGCTTCCATTTTTGTAAGGTGGGTGACCCATAGGGGATGTTTAGTATGGGATGATCCGCTCAGAATCAAGGGTGATATAAGTGGAGATGATGAGATCATCGTGTTTGGTTGCACGATGATGATCCTATGTGATGGTAATTTCAAATCATCCACACTCCTCAAATCACTATCAAATACAGTGATAGGAAACTAGCTCTTGAGGATGGGTATCCAACATCACTCCATCATGATGATCTTATATTAAAATATGTTAACAAAAATATCTTCGTAATTAAAAGTGATTAAAAGACTTCCAAGAAGAGGAAATCATTTTTTTTATCAGGATATTTTTTTCGCACGCGTGGGCTGAGTAGTTGAGGCATCTTCTCCACACAGAAGAGAGAATGAATGCGCGCGGGTACTTGGGACGTCATCTCCACAAAAGAAAAGAACATTTTTTCTCTCATCATGCTGATTAGAAAGAAAAAAAATCTATTTGATTTTGTTCTAAAACTTTTTCTACCACAATCTTCAATCCCAATTCCCAAACAAGTTGTCATGGTATTTTTGGTATTATATAGTCAATAATCTTGAATTCCCATAGCATACCAAACAAGTAGCTTATATACATACCTGAGGATATTTAATCATTGCACGCAAAACAAACATAGTGATCTTAAATCACTAGAGATTAGATCACCACAGAATTTGGATCACCAGTGATCTTAGATCACCGTGATGATCCAAGTTGGATCACCAAACTCCCCCATAGGGATGAAAGTGATATGGATAATATTCATTCGATCCATTTTTATATCCGAATCAATTCAGATATGGATAAAAATTTGACGATCTGACTAATATCCATATCTGTCAAAAAAAATAAATATGAATATGGATAGATAACTATTCGACCCGTATCCAAATATTCGGATCTACCTATAACCCTATATAATTTTTTATTATATTTATTAATTTTTAAAAAAATAATACAATCATATAAATATACTATTAACTTAGTTTATCATCTATTTAGTATCATCTTTAATTCTGTAGTCGTAAAATTTAATGATTCAACTTATATCTGTAATTATATTCATACTTTCAGTATTTAAATTATATACGTATCTGTTTAAAATAAATATGGATATAAATTTTTATATTCAAATAATATCTATATTCATATTTATATTTATTAAAAAAATAAATATAGATATAAATATGCTAATACCAATCTAGTTTCAACCCTAATGACCTAACGGTAGATTCGCTCAAAAGAATGTGAATCCTTCTTTTACTTGAAATAGGACATGGAGCTAAGTTGGTTTAGATTAGTACCCTCCACACATCGCCGATCCCCTCGCCGCCTCTCTGCTGCACCCTCCTCTTCACCGTCGAGCCTCTCAGCACCCTCAGCTACATCCCTGCCGCCACAGGGGAGAATTTGATTAATATGTCACTTGGTGTTATTTAGTACATGTTGCACCATGGGAATTACGTTTTTTTCTAAAGAAAAAGATGCGGCTTTAGCTTTAGGGTGAAGTATTAAGTTGTAGTGATTTTTACGTCTGCCTGCAATACTGATTAAATGTGATGAAAACATAACTTGATTTTTCAACTGTGACATCACTATTAGAATTTTTTTTAAAAAAGAATCTGTAATATCCAGAGCTTGATTAGCTTCTTTCTGGATATCTACATCCAAGCTTTTCTTCCAGAAATATTTTCAAATCATAATCACTCGATTGGCTCGCAGCAAATCGGTGCACTCCTACAGCCAACTAAAAGCAAGCACTACTGAAGTTTGCCGGTTCAAGTAATAATTTATCAAAAAAATCTGGTACTACCAGCTTAACTATGAAGTCCACCATGGTATGGGATGGCATAATTTCAAATGTCCATTGTTCTTCTTGGCACAATTACAGAATTGATGCAAAACAATGTTCAGTTAAATTTAAGCATCAATGTGACTGAGTTGACATCTTGGTCAGTACCTTAGTGATGGCATGAGTAGCAATACCAATTGGACAGAAAAAAAGGCACAAAGAAACCGAATGCCGAGTCTCCACCTTGTTCTTTAGACCATCATCAAACACCTGCCTGGATGACAAAACACGGTGTGCGTTAAGAATTTCCATATGGAAAAAAGAATGGGCCACCATATACTTAAACAGAGAAAACAGGAGACAATGATGCATCATTCACTTTGTTCACTGTAGAGACTATAGAAATTGAGAATGAAGGGAACAGTGAAAGTAGCACAAATGGAGAAGGAGATGTGAGTGGTAGGAAAAGTTCAGACCTTGCTGCAAAAAGGTCTACAGCCAGTAAGTGAATCCATGCAGAAGCCAGAGTCATTTCATTTGCGAACATTTTTGCTATGCCAGGTAACTGCAGATGCATACACTTGTGCTAGGTCAATAATATATTGAAAAATTCAACCCAGTACAGCATAAGCTGGATACGAACCTCTGGCAGCCAGTATTTACTGGCAAACATCATGCGTAATGTATCAGGAGTCCATGACAGAGAGAGGAGGTATGCATACAGAACTCCAAGAATAACATAAGGGGCACTGCTGTCCATCATTCTTCTAGTCTGGGTTTTGGCCATTAAGAAATCCGATCACTATATAAGCAGTTCAGGTAGATATACATGCATACCTTTATTTAGATGTTCATTCGCTGGTCGGTTTGAAATCATATTCAGTTTAAAAATCTACATATTATACTTACAAGTCTAGCATTAGGAGCCAGAACCATCAGAGCATAGAATGGAAGAACAGCAACCGTGCCCCAAGTGAAAGCACAATTTGCAATTTGTGAACTCGTAATCCCTGTCATTATAACCATCTTCACTCTCCAGAAAAGAAGTTATAGGTGCTCAGCAACATGAACTCTAAAAGCAGCAACTCCAAGCATAGAGCTAACCATCTAGTAATATTAACCTACCTAACATAAGCTGAGCTAAAAGTGACTAAGGCAAATTCTTTCAGGAAAATTTATTCAAGATGACCACTACATGATCACAGAAATTTCTTCTTAATAAGACCAAATGTAAAGGAAAACAAGAGCAAGATAAAAGAAAATATGAGCAAGATACAAATGATATGATATTATGAAAGTAGCAGAGAATAATGTCGTTGGAATACCTGCCTTACTATCATGCTTCTTAAAACTGCAGAAACCACATAGATTTGTATGCGTCATGCAGCAAGCAGCAAATTCATGGTATAAAGGTCTCATGTAGACATGGACATAAAAACCAGCACCTGAACCAGGTGTTCATTAAACAGACTGCCTTCCATAGTTTCACAAAAATGAGGCAGAAAAAATCAGTATGTTTGACAATCACTAAGAACCATTTGTTAATGAGCATATGGAACAATATCCATCAATATGAGCACATCACCTATTTTATTGATTTTCCCTAGCAGCATATACACTTCGCTGTTTTATTATATAGCTCAGCCTCCAGCATGTTAGACTCATATTATGGGTTAAAAGAGTAAGTTATTATGAAATTGCAAATGCTTGGCTGTATCATAAGAAATTACAAACACTCTGGCAATTGCTCCACATGCTTCGTGGTGGTGCAAGCACAGGATCTCATGGGACTTTCATAAAGCTTCAAAGAAGCACTATGGCGCAGAATTTCTGACTCATTCATGATCATGTATTGTTGAACTAAATTTAGATGATGCAGGTTCCAGCTTACCAAGCTGCCAAAGTCTCTTGGTTGTTGCACCGGAGACCTTGTTCAAATCCCACCTTCAAGCACAGGATCTCATGGGACTTTCATGAAAGCTTCAAACAAGCACCATGGTGCAGAATTTGTGACTCATTCATGATCATGTATTGTTGACCTAAATTTAGATGATGAAGGTTCCAGCTCACCAAGCTGCCAAAGTCTCTTGGTAGTTGTACCAGAGAGGCAGAGACCTTGTTCAAATCCCCCCTTCACCATGGTTTGGAGGTTTAGGTGAATTTGGGGGAGGGCTGCCCCACATGGTCTAACCCATTGCCTAAATGCCTCTTCTAAACCATCACTCTACCCTCTTTCCCAACACCCACCTGCAGAAAACATGCACATGAACACAAACCCTCGATAGATCAGCAGTTATAGCCACTTCTTATCGCCTGATTTTGTACAGTGCCAGAAATCAAATTTCTGATATTATTCCATCATTCATTGACTATTGTTGTTATAAAAAATATTAGAGTTTGTTCTGGCACTCCATTTCATTTAAAAGATAAGAACTTAGATCAAAATTTCTTAGGGTAGTCTCATCTTTACTCACCAGTTGACGCCCAAATGTCACTAAGTAAATATGTTTCCAGACCAATTTCTTTCACTTCTTTCCGAGAAGTTCTGAGGTTGTTTCATCATGACCTGGATATCACGGGTTTGAAACATGGAAATATCCTCACTGCATACAAGGATAAGATTGCATACGTCTGACCCTCCCAAAACCTTGCAATTGCAGGAACCTCATGCACTGGGAGTCTGGGACGCCCTTTCTCTCTAGTCAATGATTCATCCCTATTTACTATCTTGAAGCTTCTATTTTAGTTTTGGGATTTATAAATATGTTCCAATTGTTGACTAGATCATTTAGTGTCAATAAAGCTAAACTGTTGTGCCAACTATCGGTCATTAATTACCCTCAAAACCCTCCTAAGGGCCTGTTTGGCTGTCTGGGCCCAAAATCCTATAGGATTCATGGGATTGGAGCAAGTCTTTTTTTTCTCCCCATGGGATTGAAGCTCGCCCAATCCAAAGGTCTCTAGGTTTTTGTCTAAACAAGCCTAGCCTAGACTGATTTTCTTAGTTGTGTCAGCCTAATCCCATGAATCCTATAGGATTTTGGGCTTAAACAGCCAAACAGGCCCTTAGGGATTTTATATTCCAATTGATCCTTTTGGTTTTGTTTCCACCCCTACTTCAATTGAGGAGCTTTTGGGCATTACAAGTATCATGTCTTCATCTTCCAAGCCTCTCATGATAAACATATTCATCTTTACAAATTTCTCTCTAAAAGACTACTTATTTCGACTTGTGTATAAGCTTGACCAAAGTTGCTGCCAATTTCATCCTTGAAGAGTTTTGTGTATCCTTTTTCTATTTTATGGTTGCCATGTTAAGAGTTAAGCAATTTAACTCCTGTCAAAGTGTTTTCTCCCACAAAAACTACTTTCTTAGTTGATATCCAGCACATAGTAGGACCTATGGTCAATTTAGGAAAGATCAGCATGTCTTTAGATGGGTCATTTCCCTCAACTATATTTGTCCAGCAGTAGACTATTTTATATGTACCAGCTTTTCCTACCAATCTTTGACTCTTTCTTTGCAATCTCATCAGCTTCTCTGGTAAATCGATCTTGATCTAGGAGCCACAGTACTGGTCCACCATATGGGGGACTAATCACATCTATTTTGACTTACATCATATTGCCACTTTACTAGCATGTCAATATTATGGGTCCTGCAACAAGCTTCACGTAGTACAGCTCTCCTATGAACCTGCCACCTCACCAGTATCCTACCTTTGCAGCCTCAAATCATCAACACCTTTGGGATTGCACCCTAAACAACCTCCAAATAGAATAGACATCAGCCTTAGATCTCTGTGACACGAGTACTAAAAGCTCATTTATAATGTCACTTTCATAAAGGTTTAAACTTCGAGACCACAAACCCAGATGCTCAAATTAGGGATTAATATATGATCAATTAATGGGGAAGAACATATCTTATCATATCTAATGCAAGTTTCAATTGAAAGTGATTTTGATCTTTCGCTTCTTTTTGCCTTCTCTGTCTCTTTGAACCACTCCTTCCCTCTCCAATCCTAACTTCCCCCATCCAAACCACCTCAATTATTATATGAGGGCAATTCACTGCAGACCTCTACCCTGGATCTAGAAATATCCACAACAATATTTCCATTACAACTGCAATCTCAATGCATTACATATTATATCCTTGAATCTTTTTCGGTTTTTCCTCTCTTCCCTTTCTATCCTCCAGTAATTAGTTTCAGAGGTGCAAGAGAACTAGGAACCACATACTACTTTTTTAGGATTAGGAGGATCTTTTAGCTAGGAAGGATCCCTTAGGGATTGTGCAGTTTATAGGGAGGGTTAATATGGTTGGCTTCATTAATTCTTAAAACTGAAAAGGACTAATACTTGGTTTCCACTAGTCTCAATATATGTCAGGCTCAGCCAAAATCAAGGACACTAGTGCATTAATTCAGGTGAACTACAGCAGAGACGGACCCATCCAAACCCTTCTATCATCAATAGTAGTGCATGACCAAAAGCCAAAGAGGCAAAGATTATCAAACCACTTATTATCAAATGATATGGTTGTTATTTCATGTATCACTTTTTTAAAAACTTATTTGAGATATGGAATGCTTAATATATCCTCAATGGAAAAATTTTTCAATGTTAAACTGGTGGAAAAGTTCTTTGATCACTCTTTTCTAACCTGCTACTACTCATTAAAGAAAAAGTTGATGCAGAAATGTTAGTCATACTTGATGATATTCCAGCAATTATAAAAGCAAACCTCTAAAGCGCATCAAGTTTAGCAAATCAAGCATTTTAATGCAGCAAACGACATTCTACTTTGCCCACATTGAGTGTGAAAATTCTTAATTTGTGCTTTCAAAGAAATGTGCATGTCGAAAGTAGCATTTTGCATGAGTTTTAGCAAACTCAGGACTATTATACTATGTCTAGAACTGTTGTATTCACATTTGCTATCTTACTGTAGAATCAATTGAATGAATCAGGTTATATAAGTAATCGTGCATAACAGTATCAGTTGTCAAGAAATAAGTCAGTTCATAAAAATTTCAGCAATAAAAATATTAATGCTAAATCATGAAGATCAAACAAAATTTACCTAGAAAAAGAGTGTAAAATAGAAAATAAAAGAGAAAACTAATGTCTTACAATGAGAAGAAGCAGGTCATAACATAACCATATAGTGTGAAGGGTGAAAGGAATCCAGTTTTGCAGTTAAGGAGGATGTTCCAGCTCAGCTGAAGAGCTCAGAAACAGTGAGCAAAAGTTGATGACTACTTTTAAAAACACTACATGCCCCAAACAAGATGACAACACTTGTCTGACCTGGTAACGAAGATGGATGGAAGTTATAGATAAAGGAAGGACCTACTACTCAACAGAAGAAATATATAGAGCAAAGTAAAACCGATGTTTCTTCCTGTAAGTGATGAGACGCTTGAGTCTCAACTCTCAAGTGTTCAGTATAGATTATGGAAGACTCAATCCGGAGCTTCATCTATTGAAAATGAGCTTACATCTTAATATCGTAGGTTGCCCTTGATAGAAAATAATGGCAAATAAGGATTTAGAAAAACAACCACAATCATCAGGGACAACGCTGATTGATTAAGGCTATGGATATGTCTAAGAATTTATCATCAAGATACAGTTAAGTGATCAGTTTAATGTCAATTATTCAAAATCTTTTAACACAGCAACTAGAATCAACTGGGCTTCCAACTTAATCTATAGAACTGGCTTAGCAGAAATTAAGATGCTACATAAGCAGTATATCAGCGAAGATTCTCATAGCAACAGTGACAACCAAACAATCTCCGCCAGATAACAACAAACATAACCAGCTTTCAAAAAGCAAAAAAAAAAAGGTCGGGATGGAAAAATTATAGTTGGTTGTCGAAGAATTACACAAAGCTGATGGACTAAATCCTCTTCTATGATAGATGATTCTTGAAACTTTCGGCCGAAGCACAAATCTTGATCCATTAATAAAACTCCACTGGGTTCTTAAGTCCAAAACCTCCTGTCGGGCAACAAGTCCATTGCTAGCATAATTAAAACCAGCAACTGGTAAATGCGACATAGTTTTCGGTGGCAGAGTAGGCTGGAACAAGAAAAGTACCGAGACAGATTGAGGGGAATTCCAGTTAGAATCCGATAATAAAAAGAAATTTATGGAGCACAATCAGTAACAGCCTGTCGATAACCTTATTAAGATATAAAAACCAAAGATCCCGGAGATCCAAAAGAAAACCCCAAGGAGGAATCCAGAAGCAATGAGGAAAGAAGGTGAGCACCTGAGGAGAGAAGGGGGCCTTGCAGGAGTAGTGGAAGAAGAGAGACATTTGGTACCGGGGAACGGCAGAGAGTCCGCGAGAGGCCACCACCGCAATGATAGGTCTCGCCATCTCATATGGCCTTGCCTCTTTTTTCTCAATAGATAAGACAAAGGCGCGCAAGAAGTTGAAGAGAGAGAAGGTGGGACACGGGAGAGGAGAGATGTTGGAAGAAGCAAAGGAGGGGGGAATAGTGGTAGCTCCACGGCCGCTGGACACATTTAGGAGGACGTGGTGGGGTGTGCACTGAGAGAGGCCGACAACGTCCCCCCCATTCTTCACGCTTGCCCTGCGACTTGTAAGACCACCGGATTTGCTGAAAGGCCGGTGGGATTGGATATTGGCTTCTGGGCAGCGGCTGTGGTGCAAACCCCAGTCATCGGTTAACACGTACCCAGGCTTTCTCAACCGTAACACTCTGCCACGTGGTTAACTGCAAGATGGCGTGGCGTTTAGCTCAGCTGTTTATGATGGAAAAGAAGAAGCTGGGCCGCACGGCTGAAAAGAAGCTGGGCCGACCGATCGAGGAGGAGGTCGGGAGGGAGGGAGGTAGAAGACGGCGGGTAGCACCATCGATGGCAGGGGCCGGAGCGGACGTCGGGGATGGCGGTGATGTCGCATGGAGGGAGGGCTGTTGGGGACGGTCGAGTCTCACGGTGGTGGGTAGCGAGAGATGGGACGGTGGGGAGAAGAAAGAAGATGGGCACAGCGGGCAAAGAGGATGTCAGGAATGGCGGCGGCATCTCGGACACGGCCGCATGTAAGGAAGGCGAAGAAGAGTAGCAGCAGCAGTAGTGATAGCAAGCAGCAGGAGGAGGAGCAACAGGAGCAAACGCAGTAGCAGTAATAGTAGGAGCAGAAGTAACAGTAATAATAATATTAGCAGCAGCGGAAGTAACAGTAATAATAGCAATAACAGCAACATTAGTAGAACATCGGCAATAGTAGCAGCAGTAGTAATTATGGTAGCCAACTACTCCAAATCTTTAGATATGGAATGTAAGGTGGCTGATGGGAATATGGACACTTTCGAGGTACCTTTGTGATCGAGTGCAAATAAATTAAATATGATTAAGCATAATTCGGTCGAAACTTTTAAAAAATAAAAAGAAAAAGAAAAGCGCTATGCAAGCGGCGTGTTTAATGCCTTCTCCAGTTCATTTGCTGGCCACTATAGTTTCTGCTTTTGCCCCCTTCATTACTTAATTACAGGAATATTACAGTTAAATTCAGCCTGGGTGTGC